>NC_137825.1:12983729-12986229 GCF_963921795.1 Nannobrachium achirus | reverse complement strand
ATAACTTTAAGAATCTGAGCTTGCAGATCATCTATTTCCATCTATTTGTCTTACAGTGAGTGAAGTATAAAGGGATGGTTGGTATTATTAATTAATGATTTGGTCTATATATATAATTCGGCACTGCACGTTTGCACATATAGGTGCCTGAGTGACCTATTTGATTTAGGATTGATTTCCTGATTTTATTGATTTCTTTTAAGGCAGGTTTAAACCCTTACTACATGCCAGCAGGCGGGACTCTTCTGGTCGTTCCAAATATAGCCCTGACCTGCACAGGCCTAAAATGTGGGGCCTGGCCTGGCCCGGCCCGGCCCTGGTCCATGGAATTCAGGAATTCATGATATGCATAATTAATATGCTTAAGGACATCCATAACTCTGAGAGTGTACAACTGTGGGTCCATTTGGTTACATCTGTACACTCTCAGTTACACACCGTGGGCCAATTGAAACCCCCTCAAGGAGCCTTGATGGGTCCCTGGACCCAGTTTGAGACCCTCTGGTGTAGCAGTGTTTCCAGTGAGCCAACATGCACAATAACAGCACCCTGACTCTGTTTGACAAGAATGGAGCGTCTCTTTGTTTCGTTTTTTTTGCCGAAATCCGCAAATGTCGGCAAACCACTCCATTCCCATTGAAATGCACTGGCAGAATTTGCCCTCATAGGTAGAATAAAAGTGCAGTGTGGCCGTGTCCTTACAGATTTCTACATTGTTGCGCTGCTACTTTTACTTAAAGAGGTGGTGCCATGATTTCCCCCCTCTAAAACATGATTATCAGGTATTATGATCATACTAGGAGGAAGATGTTTTCCAAAAAAGTATACAGAAAGAGTTAAAATTAGGTTTTTATGTGGCCACACCCCCAGTTCATTAAGTATGCATGGATGGCATGGTGGGTGGTGACCCAGCTGAAGTTAGCCACACCCCACAGTGTTGGGTGAATGGTAATAGGGGAGGAGTTGATACTGTGACATACTTAGTATCTGTGTTTTTTAACTGACACGTTTGACCACAAGGTGGCAGCCTCCAAGAGAAAACAAACAAATACCAAGAGAATAAATAATTTCTCATAAAAACCACACCAGGGGGTCTAATGAAGTACTTTCAACCTCCTAGACACATGAAAAACAGAAAAAGTCCAAAACTATGGCACCACCTCTTTAAAGGAGTAGTTTACCCCCAAATGCCTTTTTTTCTATAGATTACTCACACCATGGAGACTTGAGTTCAATAATATTCTTTGTTTTTTGTTGCATTCCTAAGACAACAATTTGATTATAGTAAACTTACCCTGACGGTTTCAATGGGGGTACATTTACTATAATCACATTTTTTGTCTAAAAATATTATTGAACTCAAGTCTCCATAGTGTGAGTAATCAATAGACAACAAGTCATTTAGGGGGTGAACTACTCCTTTAAGTAAAGCATCAGAGCACCACTGGTCTGTACTGTATGTGTGTTTGGGTACTGGCAAATAAGTTGTCTTATTTTATCTAGGATCTCATCTGGTCTAAATCTCATTTCATCTTTAGCTTGTGTTGCAGATTCAGGCTGTGTTGCCGGGGAGCGAAAGGCAGGCTTTGTTCTGTCAGTGGAAATCTGGCTCTTTCGAACGACCGTCAGTGTTGCCAGACGTACGATAATTATCGTATTTGTACGATAATTTGACCCCCTGTACGATGTACGATCAATAATTCCAAAAATGCCCAAATGTACGATAATTTCGGCATATCATCAAAAAGAGCGTGAATTCACTATTTTCCCTGGCTGCTGATCTGGGATCTGGTTTGGCTTCTCGAAATAAGCCAGGAAATCAGTCAATCTGACCCTAGATCTGTACTTGGAGGCATTAGAAACACTGGTTGCATCTTTCCAGACCAGTTTCAGGCTTTTATTTGTGTAAGCTCCAAGAAGTTGCCTGCCTCCACACAGCATATCTGATGCGTTTTTGTCACGCAGGAGTCTAAAACGAGGTCGTTTCTTACACTAAAGACGCATTTTTTTGGTGAAATTACGTTTTTACGCGAGTGATTTCTCTTTTTTTGGCCGTGTACGATAGTTTCATGTCAAATACGATAATTCTGAGCCTCCGGTACGATAATTCAACATTTCCCATCTGGTAACACTGACGACCGTCATTTCGACAAAGGAGCGTCGGGAGGGTTAGCGACTCACCCCACGGAGGTTAGGTTTAGGGTAAGGGTCTTCAACGTTTTCATGCCAAGGACCCCTTAGTTGAGAGAGAAATAAAGCAGGGACCCCCACAACTTTTTCAGAGATTCCATATAGTTTAATCGTTTGACAGAACAATCGTCAGAGAATTTTGGATTCATGTCAATTAGTGTTTTCAGATATTTAACCACTTGAACCGTCAATATTTAATAAACTTGACCTTTCACTCTGTACTTGGTCTGCTCTTTTCCCCCTCTACACCAAACCTCTTTGCCGAAAATAGCCGATCTACAAGCTCACAACGCCTCGCAGCGCGAGGCGT
>NC_137825.1:12961229-12976229 GCF_963921795.1 Nannobrachium achirus | reverse complement strand
GCGCTATTGAGCCCCACCCTCATCCCAGCTCCTCCCCGCCTCCTGCTCAGGCCTGCCCACCCCTCCCCAACCCCCACTCAGCACAGCACACAGCAGTAGCAGTAGGTCCCTCTGGTGATGTCGCCAGAGGGAGAAAATCTGACAGCCCGTTCTGAGACCTGCTTACATAGATCTGCCCATAAGAGAAAGACACAATGGTCAGAAATAGGACTTTGTGAGGATAGAAGGTGCTGGTGGTGGGACACCAAAAAGGCATAAAAACATAAAAATGGGGGAAATGAAAATTCATGGTGTAGTCCCTTTAATTTACAAGAAGTCTACACAATTAGAGAATGTAGAAATGTTTGCCTGTTAGCTATCCTATAATACCAACATCAATATAGCATGGAATTGTGGACAAAATCCTATCCAACAACAACAAAATATTCTACGTTTTGGGTCTGAGAGGCTACAGCTCATCAAATCGTGGTCTCTGTGCTCAAATGCTGAATAATAATGGACCTTGACAAGACATGAAAAGGGTTGAAAACCACTGACTTAATAAGATCATCTACATTTAGTAAAACGGACGTGAGTTGCATTGTTCTTGGTGCGTTCTTTTCAACCTACAGTACACCAAGCCTCTTCGCCAAAAATAGACGATCTACAAACTTCACAACAATATTCCCCCAAGAATAGGGATGCTGGAGTTCAAGTGGTTAAATGCAAAAAGAAAAAAAAAGCAATTTTCAATCTGTCCTAATGGAAACAGATAATATTCTCTTATGT
The DNA here is from genome assembly GCF_963921795.1 of Nannobrachium achirus. Classification (NCBI taxonomy): domain Eukaryota; kingdom Metazoa; phylum Chordata; class Actinopteri; order Myctophiformes; family Myctophidae; genus Nannobrachium; species Nannobrachium achirus. The sequence continues at coordinate 12,975,461 of NC_137825.1, read as the reverse complement.
CTTACTTGTGACGTATTGTATCTTAGAGGGAAAGATTCACATACAGTATTTAGCCTAGCGTGCAAGGTTTCTAAAGATTTACAATGTCATTCAGGGGTGCCATGGATGATAAAGTTATTTACAGTGGGGTGCGACAGACACTTGTAAATAGCCTAGATTAGAACATAGTGGCAGTGCAATAGTTCTCACACTGTGTCTCAAAATGATTCTCTCCCCAGATGATTTATTAACCCATTTAGACCTGAGGCTGATTCTAAAAAACATAATTCTTTATTCAAATAAATGACAAAATAGGGGACGCTGTGGACGCTTGTGGCGTGTACTCTCCTCTGTGGGTGTGGGTGCTGGGGGCATGTACTCTCCTCTGTGGGTGTGGGTGCTGGGGGCATGTACTCTCCTCTGTGGGTGTGGGTGCTGGGGGCATGTATTCTCCTCCACGTCATCAGCGCCCATACCTAATTGGGGTTGGCGAAAGGACCTTTCTGTGTGGAGTTTGCATGTTCTCCCCGTATCCCCTTGGTAATACTCAAGTAATACTCAAAATTGTACTTAAGTAAATGTACTTAGTTACTTTACACAACTGATCACGATAATATCATTTATTACAAATGTGTTGGCCACGTTAATCGTGACATGAACTTTTCGCATCTAGTTATGAAAAGTCCTAGTATTAAAGGAGTAGTTCACCCCAAAATGACTTTTTTTCTATTGATTACTCACACCATGGAGACTTGAGTTCAATGATATTTTTTTGTGTTTTCACATTCCTAAGACAAAAAAAAGTATTATAGTAAATGTATCCCCATTGATTCCAGATGGGGACCCAAATGCATTTGGGTCCCCTTCCGGAATCAATGGGGGTAAAATTATTGTAATCAAATTATTGTCTTAGGAATGTGACAAAAACCAAAAAATATTATTGAACTCAAGTCTCCATGATGTACATTTTGGGGTGAACTACTCCTTTAAAGTCTTACTGATGTATCTGGGCGAAATCTAAGGAGACTACCAGCGCTAGGACCCCTGGGGGGGCCCTGGACCCTATCTAACCAAGAAGACACTGCAACACCCTGAGAGTTAAACTAGCGCTCAGGTTTTTTGCAGTGTGTACGATCTGGGCATGCATTCAAAGCATTCTATCCGTTGTTTTTTTTTTCACTAGAATTTGTGTTGGAATCTCACCCTGTGAGGTTTGTGGGAGGCCAAAACCTTTCAAAAAACGTGCATACATGCTGGAAAAGGCCCCAGGCCAGTACAGAGTGAAATCCTGTTAGTTTAAAACCATCTAAAGTCATCCAGGGTAACCTTCATTTTAATATTTTTGGAATGCTCTCTTCTTGTCACGGCTGTCATAGTTTCGAAATACGGAAGTACTGCTCAAAAAGGAAATGTGGCCTGATCCTATAGGATAGGCCCTAGGAGCTTTTGGAACGAAACACACAAAATCTACTTAACTGTAAACTACATGAAATAAATACATCTAAATTTCCAGGAGCATATGTCATTTGCATATGGGGGGGGGGGGGGGGCACCTGTCAACAAGGAGTGTTGGGCGGGATGAGTAGGAGGGCGGAGGTTTACGTCCTCCCAGTGGGGGCTCCTCACTGGCAGGTGAGTCAGTAGGATACAACAGTATGTCCTCCCGGTGGGGGCTCCTCACTGGCAGGTGAGTCAGTAGGATACAACAGTACGTCCTCCCGGTGGGGGCTCCTCACTGGCAGGTGAGGCAGTAGGATACAACAGTACCATCCTCCCGGTGGAGGCTCCTCACTGGCAGGTGAGTCAGTAGGATACAACACACAGCAAGGACAACAACACACAAAGAAACGTGTGTGGGGAAGAATCAGCGACTAATATGGGTAGAAGACTGTGTAAAAAACCAAACCAACACACGAACGTGACAATTTTTACAGTGTGTGAGTTACGGTACATTAACAGAGAGGACTTGACTGTCAGGCCATCATTGGATGTTGTGTTTGGACCAGAAAGTCCTGACCAATGCTGTAAAGTAACTAAGTAAACATTTACTTGAGTAGCCTGTATAAGTGCTTTAGTTTTGTAGTTGTACTTTACTCGAGTATTTGTATTTTGGGATTCTTGATGACTTTCAACCCACTACGTTTCAAAGACAAATATTGTACGCTTGTCTCTCCGCTGCGTTTCTAGGAAGGTTTTCGCTTTCCTAGAATTTATGTGGGGGCAAAAGAACACAAGACCGTGAGAGCTTGTAGATTTTCTTTTAAATCTTCAGAAAATATAAGTGTCAATACAGCAATGCGTCGATTTATACTTTTGATTTTTTTTTTTCAAAGCATGTACTTTTGAATACTTGCATATATACTTTTGAATCAATTACAACTACCGACAGAGCAACCTTCACTTGTAGTTGAATGACATTCGACCAGGAGTATCCACTATACTTACTTACCAGCCATTTGAAAATAGCCAATCTACAAGCTCACAATACACGTTGTGAGCTTGTAGATCGTCTATTTTCAAAAGATTCTTTTATCCACCTGTTTCCGCGAGAATTTACTGGAGCATTATCTGCGTACATTATCTGACATACAAGCTCACGTCGCGTCGCAGATGCAACCGTTGTGAGCTTGTAGATCACTCTCGGCTGCGGCGCCAGCAATGCCGCATGCCTTCTGCGCAATGCACGATGGGATGTTGGAAAGTTCTGGATACATTTTTGAACTTGTGAAATGGGACATTCTGCACAATTATTTTACTTTTAACTTTTGGAACTTTAAACCTATACATATATATATTTGGAACCTATACTTTGATGCCAACACTTTTATACCTTTACTCAAGTACATTTTGAATACAGGACCGAGTATATCTACATTGCAGTATTGATAGCTTTTACTTTAAACTTTAAAGTAAAACATTTGAGTACTTCTTCTATCACTGCTTTGGACTCGAGCACTGTTAGTTGAGTAGGCCTACTTTGTCCACACCACTGGTTGTGTGCGTGCGTGCGTGCGTGCGTGCGTGCGTGCGTGCGCGTGTGTGTGTGCGTGCGTGTGTGAGGGGGTGGAAGTAGCGTTATCCTTTTTATTTTTTATTTTCTTTAATAATTGTTTGTTTTTACAATTATTTCCTTTTGTTTGAGCATGTTTTGTATAATTTCTCTAATATGTTTCGTTGTGATAATGCTATATTGCTGTCTCCCTCTAACAACCTCCTCTCTTTCCATGTGTGAGTCTGACTGCGAACTGATAGGATAACTAGACGCCGGTGCTGGCCAATGTATGGGGGACTGACGTCATGACCAGCCAATGGGCGGCTGGCAGAGTGGGAGGCGGCCCTTTAAGAGGAACGCCAGGCTCAGTCTAGGTTGACAAGCAAGGGGCGCAGACGTGTGTGTGGAGCAGGCTGAGGGAAGTGACTCAGGTGGCCGGCTGTGATGAGCAGAGAGACAGGCACAGGCCGAGCCAGGCAGTAACTGAACTGAACCTTATTGAACTAAAGTGCTAGGACCGAGTAGCGCTTTACCTTACAAACCCAGCGGATTCCAGACGGTGATCCGGGTGTCAGCGGTACCAGGCAGGGTCCGGCCATCCAGAGACGAGCGAGAGGGTCCTGACGAGCCGAACCGGCTACCCGGCTAACGAGAGGGGTCGTTGTGACTACTGTGGTGTCGTGTGAACTATTCGCAGCGGCAGGTCACAAGCCTGCCTGCGTGTGAGTATCCAATCCTGTACACCACTGTCACTAAAGTCACTGGCCTAGAGTTGAGCTGTATAGTCGTCACGACAAGGATACTGGCGTATTCTTTGTATTCACAGAACGGTGGACTAAAGACGTAGATGACCAAAGATGAGCTGTGTGCCGCTGTGTGTGCCATCCCACCTGCTGTAGAAGTCACTATTCCCACCTGCTGAAACGATACTCTGCCTATTATTTCATATCTGCTTAGTTATATAACATTTATTCGTCCTTAAATCTGCGCTCCTTGCATTATAATTAATTATCGTAATTATTATACTATTACGATTTGAGGCCTTAACGAGCCGGTACCCTAAACTAAGTGCACTTTAATTGTCACCAAGAACGTTACGATAAGAGAAAGAAGGGGGGTTTGAATTAATGTTTTATTGTTGACAGTGCTCTTATTTTTAGTTTTTTAGTTAGTTGGCGCCGTAGGATTTTAGGGTTCCCTTTTATTTTATTATTGTGTTTTTGGCGTGATAGAGGCCGCTGTAACCTAGTAATAAAGATTGTTATACTTTTCTAAACTGTCGTCCTGGTCATTCTCTCCTCATGATTTATATTGCTCTGGTGTTCCGTAAACGAACTTGTGTGTCCCTAAAGGTTGTGCCTTTTGTGCACTTATTTTCCTCTTTAAACGAGGTGGCGTTGTCGGAAACTTATAATTATACAATCTGCTAATGATAATACTTAATAATATACAACAAACCAAAAAGGTGTATTTACAATTATTTATTGGCAAATTCAGTAACAAGGTAATGACAAAGGTACCAGTTTAAACACTGGCGGTTAATGTGAGTTGGGCCACCCTTACATAAATTGGCGTTTGTAGCGGCAGGATCGGACACAGAGCAATATAGAGGAGAGAGTGAATAAGTGTGTAATTGTGAACTTGTTAATATGATGATGATGCCGGTGTATCCGGGCGCCCCGTGGCTGCCCACGTTTGGAGGTACAGAGGGTGAACTTAAGTACAGGGAATGGAAAGTACAGATTAAAGGGCTATTGGGGACGCAAGATGTTAATGAGGCTAAAAAGGTTGCCATTCTATTACAAACCTTGACTGATGAAGCTAGACGGCAAGTTAATGTGTTGGATGAGGGGGATCGAGATACTGTGGCCAAAATCTTTGCTCATCTAGATAACGTGTACAAGGAAACAATCCCTGTTGCAAAGGTACGCTCACAATTTTATAGTTGCGCACAGCGCCCTGGAGAGAGTGTCAGTGCCTTTATTCTGAGACTTAGAGAATTATTTTGTGGGTTGCGGCGTTATGATGCGACTACAGCCCCCTCCGAGGCCGTCTTGAAAGACCAGTTTCTTATGGGGTTAACTGAGGGCCCACTTGGTCAAGCACTGAGAATATATGCTCGACGCCACCCTGACGAAGACTTCGCCGCGCTGCGACAGGAGGCCTTGACGTTGGACACGGAACATGGAGGTACGCCAGCTACTGAAATCGCTTGTCATGCTATTAACCCCGTAACTGTCCCTGTGCCACCACAGACCTCTGCGTGGAGAGATGAGCTGAAGCGAGAAATAATGGAGGATGTCAAGACGCAGTTGCACGGTATGACGAAAGAGTTGATGAGTGAACTCCGACCGCTCATCCAGGCTGCCGCTCCTGCTGTGCGTCCCCAACCACCGCCGTCTGAGGCGTCCTATGTGCCACCTGCGCGCCGGTACGCGCCACCTCAGAGATATGAATGGGATGGGGAGGGGAGGCCCATATGCCGTCAATGCAAACGGTCAGGACATATAGCTAGATGGTGCACTACTAATCAGCCGTCGTTAAACTAAATCGTCCTGTTGCCGAGGTCCAGGCAACAGGAGTCCCCTTATCTGTGACACATACTCGGGCCAATGATGCATTTATCGGGCAATGCCCCATGATTAAAGTAAAGATGGGAGGCGTTCACTTAAAAGGGTTGCTTGATACGGGGTCCCAAGTCACTTTAATGCAACAGAGCTTATTTGAAGAACACTTCTCTCAAACTGATTTAGGTGCAGGGCCACTTGTGTTTAAATTAAGAGCAGCAAATGGCCTTGACATACCGTACACTAGTTATGCGGTATTTGATTTGGAGCTAGAGGGAGTGCAAGTCCCAGGGCGAGGGGTCGTAATTGTTAAAGATGAACACTGTACGCAGCCCTTGATTATTGGCATGAACGTAGTGAGTGCATGCTGGCGTACACTGTTTAAATGGCCTGGGAGGGTTGCGTTTCCCCCGCGTCAAGCGAACGCGTTGTGGCGAGACGCATTCGCTGCCTGTAAAAGAGTTGAGGCTGTGACTAATGATGACGGGTCTTTGGGTTATGTGTGGCCCGTCAGTCGCCAAAGGATTCGGGTCCCCGCCCGCAGTGAAATGGTTGTATGGGGACGCACACGTCGGGGACCGGGAGGAACTGACTTTGAGGCTCTGGTCGAGGCGCTACCAGACATGAAGGAATTGGGGTTGGCGCGCGCCTTGGTTACGGTACGGGGCGGGCGGGTCCCTATTCGTCTCTGTAACCCCTTTCCTTATAGCCTGACGGTGAGGCGCTATCAGAAGTTGGGGAAACTGTACCCTGTGCATGATGCTGATGTTCGGGGAAGTCAAGATCTGAGCCTGTCCATGTCCGCTGATGGCCTGGTGGATGTTGCCCTGGTGAGCGCTGCGGAAGACGGACCCGTGCGCACCCTATCCCAAGAACTCGGTGGGCTGGCTGATCGCACTGACCTGCCCGAGGGAGAGAAAGAGGGACTGCAGTCCATGTTGCTGAGATGGGAAAAGGTGTTTGCTGTACACGATGAAGATTTCGGGCGGACGGACGCCGTGCAACACCAAATCCACACAGCGGGCGCCGCACCCATTCGTGAGCGACACAGGCCACTGCCGCCCTCCATGTACAAAGAAATGAAGGCCTTGTTAGGTGACATGTTGGCGAAAGGAGTCATCGCGGAGAGCTGTAGTCCGTGGGCCGCACCGATTGTGCTGGTTAAGAAGAAGGACGGCAGCTGGAGGTTCTGCGTGGACTACCGTAAGTTGAATGCAGTTACCCATAAAGACGCGTTCCCTTTACCTCGTATTGAAGAAACATTGACCAGTTTGACTAAAGCACAGTGGTTCTCGACTCTTGATTTGGCCAGTGGGTATTGGCAAGTAGGCATGGATCCACGTGATCAAGAAAAGACTGCCTTTACGACCCCACTGGGTCTGTTTGAATTCAAACGAATGCCCTTCGGGCTGTGTAATGCGCCTGCTACGTTCCAGAGACTCATGCAGCACTGTTTAAGTGGACAAGTAGCTGAGTCTTTATTAGTTTATTTGGACGATATTATTATCTACTCCCCTGACTTCTGTTCTCATCTACAGCAGCTGGATCGGGTGTTCCAGCGACTATGGAAGCACGGACTGAAACTGCGCCTTGATAAATGTAAACTGTTACAACGTGAAGTGCAGTTCTTGGGGCATGTGGTGGACCGGGAGGGAGTGCGCCCCGACCCAGACAAGTTAGTGGCGGTGCGAGGGTGGCCAATTCCAACCACGGTGCGGGAGGTTCGTGCATTTCTGGGTCTTGCAGGCTATTACCGCCGTTTTGTAGAATCATTCGCTGCTATAGCCCGTCCACTGAATAATCTCTTAATTGGGGTCCCCGTTGATAACAAGTCCTCACAGAAACCGATTATATGGACGGCAGAATGTCAAGCTGCTTTCGATGCGCTAAAAGGTGCCCTCACCCAAGCTCCGGTGTTGGCCTATGCTGACTATGAGGAACCTTTTGTGGTATATACGGATGCGAGCAACCGGGGGTTGGGTGCAGTGCTAGCCCAAATCCAAGATGGGAAGGAACGAGTTATCGCGTATGCGAGTCGTAGTTTGCACCCAACAGAACAAAATGATGCTAATTATAGTTCCTTTAAATTAGAGTTATTGGCCCTTAAATGGGCTGTAACCGAGAAATTTAAAGATTATTTGGCTGGGGCGCGGTTCACTGTATTTACCGATAATAACCCGGTGGCGCACCTCCAGACAGCTCGCTTGGGCGCTATCGAACAACGCTGGGCGGCCCAATTGGCTTCTTTTACGTTTGAGATTAAGTACCGGCCAGGCAAGAACAATGCTAATGCTGACGCCCTATCTAGATTTCCTGTAGACACCGGGGCGGTCGCGACGGTGGAACTAACGCCCGCAGCAGGAAATGCTGGCTGGGCTGGTGCTGAGTGGCTGCGAGCACAGAAGGATGATGAGGCTATCCAGGTGGTGACGCGGTGTGTGGAGAGGGGCATCCACCCTACGTTGACAGAGAAGAGGAGCTGGACGAAAGAGGCGGCCCAGCTGTTGCGCCAATGGACGAAACTGCGGGTGGAGGGGGGGATATTGTACCGTAATGTGACTGACCCTTACACCCAGGAAGAATATTTACAAGTTGTCTGTCCAGGTTCCAGGAGGAAGGAGGTGTGGAGAGAGATGCATGTGGCTGCGGCACATGCGGGGGTGGACCGGACGCTGGTGCAGCTCCGGCGGCGTTTCTACTGGCAAGGCATGGAGGGGGAGGTACGTCGTTTCCATGAGGGCTGTGTAAACTGTAGCTTACAAAAAACTAGGGTCGAGCCTAGAGCCCCTTTACAACCTTTCGAAGTCTCGTACCCCTTAGAAGTGGTGGCTATTGATTTTCTTACCCTGGGTCGACCTGCCGACACCTGTCAAAATATCCTTGTAGCCACAGATCTATTTACTAAATATAGCTGGGCCATACCCACACGTGATCAAACTGCTCAGACCACTGTTCGGGTGTTATGGACCCATATTATACAGCCGTACGGTTGCCCCGCCCGTTTTCATTCGGACAGAGGCGCTAACTTCGAGTCTGCGCTCATGCAACAGTTATGTAATAATTATGGTATTACTAAGAGCCGTACTACGCCGTATTATCCAGCCGGAAATGGTGGCGTGGAACGCTGTAATCAAACGGTACTTAATTTACTACGCTCGTTGGACACTGATAAGCATGGCCGATGGCCTGAGCATCTGCCTGAGTTGATTCATGCGTATAATAACACTCCTCACAGCGCCACTGGCTATGCCCCGGCGTTTCTAATGTTTGGCCGCCATCTGCGGCGCCCTGTAGACGTGGAACTGGGAGTACAGCCTAGGCAGGACAGATTTGGGGTGGGGGACTGGGTTCAGCATCACCAACGGCGGTTGAATGATGCGTATCGCACCGCAGGGCAAAAGATGGAAAGGATGGCAGAACAGCGCAAGCGCATGTATGACAAGAGGGCGGGTATCCCACCGTTGGTATCCGGAGAGCGAGTGTGGGTGAGAAATCGGAACAGACAGGGGCACGGGAAGTTGGCTTCTTGGTGGGACCCAGAACCCTTTGTTGTACTAGAAACAGTGGGCGAAGCTGGGCTAGTTTATAGGATTCGACCAGAAAAGGGTGGGCGAGATCGAACGGTGCACCGTAATGCCTTGAAAGTCTGTGTAGCGCCTCCAGAGGTGCCCCAGTGTCCCGAACCGACACCCCAGCAGCCAGTCGTGGGGCCGGTGTGGCAGCAGTGTTATGGTTTTTTCCCCGTAGCTCAACGACGTTCGGGGCGGGCTAATTTTGGGCAGCCGCCCGTACGCTACAGCCCTGGTTGAGTTGGTCGCAGGGACTGCTAATGATTTAGTAGGGGGGAGTGTGAGGGGGTGGAAGTAGCGTTATCCTTTTTATTTTTTATTTTCTTTAATAATTGTTTGTTTTTACAATTATTTCCTTTTGTTTGAGCATGTTTTGTATAATTTCTCTAATATGTTTCGTTGTGATAATGCTATATTGCTGTCTCCCTCTAACAACCTCCTCTCTTTCCATGTGTGAGTCTGACTGCGAACTGATAGGATAACTAGACGCCGGTGCTGGCCAATGTATGGGGGACTGACGTCATGACCAGCCAATGGGCGGCTGGCAGAGTGGGAGGCGGCCCTTTAAGAGGAACGCCAGGCTCAGTCTAGGTTGACAAGCAAGGGGCGCAGACGTGTGTGTGGAGCAGGCTGAGGGAAGTGACTCAGGTGGCCGGCTGTGATGAGCAGAGAGACAGGCACAGGCCGAGCCAGGCAGTAACTGAACTGAACCTTATTGAACTAAAGTGCTAGGACCGAGTAGCGCTTTACCTTACAAACCCAGCGGATTCCAGACGGTGATCCGGGTGTCAGCGGTACCAGGCAGGGTCCGGCCATCCAGAGACGAGCGAGAGGGTCCTGACGAGCCGAACCGGCTACCCGGCTAACGAGAGGGGTCGTTGTGACTACTGTGGTGTCGTGTGAACTATTCGCAGCGGCAGGTCACAAGCCTGCCTGCGTGTGAGTATCCAATCCTGTACACCACTGTCACTAAAGTCACTGGCCTAGAGTTGAGCTGTATAGTCGTCACGACAAGGATACTGGCGTATTCTTTGTATTCACAGAACGGTGGACTAAAGACGTAGATGACCAAAGATGAGCTGTGTGCCGCTGTGTGTGCCATCCCACCTGCTGTAGAAGTCACTATTCCCACCTGCTGAAACGATACTCTGCCTATTATTTCATATCTGCTTAGTTATATAACATTTATTCGTCCTTAAATCTGCGCTCCTTGCATTATAATTAATTATCGTAATTATTATACTATTACGATTTGAGGCCTTAACGAGCCGGTACCCTAAACTAAGTGCACTTTAATTGTCACCAAGAACGTTACGATAAGAGAAAGAAGGGGGGTTTGAATTAATGTTTTATTGTTGACAGTGCTCTTATTTTTAGTTTTTTAGTTAGTTGGCGCCGTAGGATTTTAGGGTTCCCTTTTATTTTATTATTGTGTTTTTGGCGTGATAGAGGCCGCTGTAACCTAGTAATAAAGATTGTTATACTTTTCTAAACTGTCGTCCTGGTCATTCTCTCCTCATGATTTATATTGCTCTGGTGTTCCGTAAACGAACTTGTGTGTCCCTAAAGGTTGTGCCTTTTGTGCACTTATTTTCCTCTTTAAACGAGGTGGCGTTGTCGGAAACTTATAATTATACAATCTGCTAATGATAATACTTAATAATATACAACAAACCAAAAAGGTGTATTTACAATTATTTATTGGCAAATTCAGTAACAAGGTAATGACAAAGGTACCAGTTTAAACACTGGCGGTTAATGTGAGTTGGGCCACCCTTACACGTGCGTGCGTGCGTGCGTGTGTGTGTGCTTGCGTGCGTGTGACGTGCGTGTGACGTGCGTGCGTGTGTGCGTGCGTGCGTGTGACGTGCGTGCGTGCGTGCATGTGAGCCATCATGGGATGTTGTGCTTGGACCAGGAGAAAGAAAGTCCCGACCCTGGAGTGGACCAAAGTAAGTCATCACCCAACGTGAATCACGGTGGAAAAACTCTCCAAGGACCGCAGGAGATTCTGTGTACAGAACTGAAGCCTTTTAGCCCCCAGAAAACTCCCAGCATCGCACGCATAACAACCTTGGGGAACATTATAAAAATGAGTCACCGTGAGTTGGTTTGTTTAAGCAGTGTGTGTGTGTGTGCGTGCGCGTGTGTGTGTGTGCGTGCATGTGAAACAGGACTATACTGGTTGCGTTTTGGGAAGAGAACTCAATCATTGCTGTTTGTCTGTCGAACTGCGTCATTTTCTGTGTAATTGCCCTCTAACTCTGCCTTGCGCACACATGCAGGGACGTGCTGGGCCCTTGATTCAGCCCGGGAAAAAGAGTTGCAGAGGCCCTCATTGCGCGCTATAGAGAGAGATCTCTCTCTATAGCGCCGCTGCTACTCAAAGATTTGCCATTTCAGATCATGACAAGTGACAAGCCAGTGGGCCAATTACATGAGTTATATTTCGTCGTTGTCGGGTGGAAACCTTGTATGTCCAAAAAACGTTTGTTTTGTATTTATCATTTAAAAAATGATTTAAACTATTTTTTTCGCGGTGCGAGGCGTTGTGTGCTTTTAGATCGACTGTTTTCACTACTTTTGTGCGACGGCCTTGTATGATGAAGCAGCTAGGGCTTTGCTTCGCGAAAAAAATTACAAATTTGAAACTTGGAGATACAAGGTTTCTGCCTGACAGTGACGATTTACTTTGTTGGCCGCTCAGCCCCCAAAATGGAATGAAGGCCGACATTTTATTTTTATTTTTTTCCTAATGGCCGGCCTGGACCGGCCGGGAATGAACCGGCCATTCTGGAGTTGTCTCGCTTTTCCCAATGGCCAGCACGTCCCTGCACACATGCAAACCCTCTCTTGCGCGCACGCACACACGCACACACATACACACACATAGTATAGTAGGCCTACACAGTACACAGTGGAAGGGGGGAATCACGGGGAAACACAGAACACGCACATTCTTCTTGGATGTGTCATACTATAGCAGGGCTTTAAGGAGCTGAGGAGAAACAACAAATGAGTGCACACTCCACGGTGTGTGCTTTCTGGAGCGTCCTTTGTGCTTTGTGCTGGACTGGTCATTCAGGTCTGCGTGTGTGTGTGTGTGTGTGTGTGTGTGTGTGTGTGTGTGTGTGTGTGTGTGGGTGTGGGAGGGGCACAGTGACCTCACCCTGCAGGTGGGGATGATGATGATGATGATGATGGCAGTGAGGGCGGCGTCACTTCAGAAAAGAAAACACGGGGTTGTAATAAAGTGACAACTTAAGCCTTTAATGGGTTATAAGGCACTGTTTCCCCATGCAGACACGGAACCGTTTTTGTGGGTCACGAAAGGCTTGAGGGCGATTCCACCTATAGGCCTTTTTCTAGAGCGCTAGCCTGGAATCAGACGAATCCGCCGGTGCAAAGAAAAATTGCCCTTGGCTGATTTGGGTCTGGTCCCGCTCAATTGTGAATCCATTTCCTCACCCCGAAGAGTTGGGTGGTCAATTGGTCTGGTCTAATATTGTCCAGAGCCATTTATTTTAACCCGCCCCTTGGGAGAAACCTTCCATATAGAAGGACTCATATCCACGCAGTGATATAGTCTGGCTACATAAGGCTACCAGAGTGCTGCCGTGTAGCTGCGGTGTCTGTGCAAAGCCACACACACTCACATACTGTAGGAGCCACTTTACGCCGCAGTTTTGGTTGCCTCTCGAAGAGAAATCGGACTATAAAGTAGTTCTTAAACCGTTTCATGTCATGGACACATTCTAGATTTTTCAAATATTTTCAAAAAATAGATGTGTGTACTAGTAGGCGCCGTGAGCTTATCTGCTATTTTTGAGAAGCTGTTCTAAATCCTTTTAAGTTTTCTGAAAAACAAACAAACGCACGCGCACACACACACACACACACACACACACACACACACACACACACACACACACACACACACACACACACACACACGCATGCAGTGTTTCTTTGAAATGCTCTAATGTAGGTATAGCTCTCCACCAGACAGACTAGACTAGCAGTGCAATGAAGTCGAGAGATCAGTCATTTGGAAGGTGGGAAAAAAAGCTGCTGAATGCACCTGAGAGCCGCCACTGACAGACGTGTCTACTATGGTGCTAAAAATAGCCTATGGCTTGAGTTTTCTTTTTCGACAACAAGCCAACTGCTATCTGACTGTAGAAAGCCGACGGTTTTCTACGCTTCCCTACAGCTTGTGTCCCAACTCCCAACGCTGCAGTGTACCCACCACCCACCACCCACCACCCCATTCAACAGCAGATTTTTGGCAACAGACACACTTTCCAACCCGGGGTCATCGTCATGCTGGATTGTGGTGGACATTTTTGTCAAAATTAAATTTTTGCCACGGACATGCACAATTAGTGGTCAATAATATTACCAGAGAGCTATAGCCCTGAATGACCATGACAGGCCAGTAACTCTGTAAAAAAAGAGTACAAATGTTTGTACGCTCTAAGAGTTAAGCAAATAAAACATTTGGGAACCACTAGTACTAGCTAGTGGACTCATAATGTGCCATAGTGTCATGGCAAATCAGTGTCATACATTTTTGTGAAGAAAACATGGAGACTTGACAATCAGTAATTGGGTCTGATCAAAAATAAGAACATAATGGTGTAAGAAAGTGTGTGTGTGTATAAAAGAAAATCTAAAATATGCCACAGACAAGGCCAAGTTATTGCCACAGACACATTCGTCGATGTGTGGCCAGGGATCGAACCCGCGACCTCCTAGTGAGTCTCGGGGCGGACACTGTAACACCACAAGACCACGGAGCTGGTTTTGGTTGGCCGGGACATTAAGTTCTCTCCATGGGTCATCGCCTTGCTGGCTCGTGGTGGGAATTTGTCAACATTCCACTTTTGCCACCGACATACACAATGAGTGGACAATAGTATTACCAGAAACACATAAAGAGCTAGCCTTGAAATCAGTGGCGTCAGTTCAGAAAAAGCTAAGGTATGGTATTGAACGCGCGCCTTCGCGCGCGTTCAAGACACCAGTCATGTTGCCATACCTTATCAACAGGCATGATTCATTTATTTTGAGAAGTACATTTTCTTTTTTCCCCCCCGTTTCTACGGTTTCTTGGGCTGGATAT
>NC_137825.1:12791229-12956229 GCF_963921795.1 Nannobrachium achirus | reverse complement strand
GGGGACCCCCCAAAATAATTTGGGGACCCCCGACCCACAGGTTGAGAACCACTGGTGTAAAGTAACTAGTTACATTTACCTAAGTACTGTATACAATTTTGAGGTGCTTTTACTTTACTGGAGTATTTCCAATTTCCAATACTTTGACTTCTACTCCACTATATCTCAGAGGCAAATATTGAACCTTTTACTTTTTACAAATGTAATAGTTACTATAGATAGCCTACTTTGGAGATTTTGATTCTTACTACAAAACATTTTCAAATTATTGTATACATTGAAATGGGACACTCTGCCTAATGAGTATGCCTATATTATTGTTTTGGTACTTTAAGTACGTTTTGATACCACTACTTTTGTCTTTTACTCAAGATCATTTTTTGAATTCCGGACTGGAATTCAAGAGTACAGAGTAGGCCTAATAGTGGAAAACAGACGATCTACAAGCTTAATGTGCGGTTGCAGGTCTGACATTTTCCCATTTTTGAGCGGTGGTCACGCCGCTCCTATACGTGGCCGTGTGTGTAGAGGTACGTGTGTGTATGTTGGTGGGTGCGTCCGTATGTAGCCTCAAGCCTGTGGTGTAGTACCTTTTCTGACCACACATGTTAAGGGAGGGGCGCTGTTTTCAGGCCAGGCCAGACCAGGCACACACACACACACGCACACACACACACACACACACACACACACACACACACACACACACACACACACACACACACACACACACACACACACAGGGGGGAAGGGGGGGGGGGGGGGGGGTAAACCACCGCTCAGTTCACACGGGTGTGATTTTTTTTTTAAAGTTCAGAAGATTCCAGAAGATATCTGATAAGGTACTTCGTATTTTGTAGTTTTGAGTACTTGAGATTTACTTGATAGGCCATATACTCTGTTCACCCAGAGGCGTCAATTGAGTATGGCAAGGTATGGCAGCTGCCATACCTTGGCTACAGGGGGAAAAATAATATGTACTTCTTAAAATAAATTCATCATGCATAGGGTATGGCATGTTGCCATACTTTAGATTTTGCTGAACTGACGCCACTGTGTTCACCACAGCCATCAAAACACAACCCCCCACCCCCCCATCCACTACATTGATGTCCATGGAATTTACCCACAATGCAGCGGGAGAGGAGTAAATGGAAAGTGATGACGAGAGTAGTTTTTCTTTTCTTTTTGAATGGTGGTTCCTATATGGACGAGTAGGAGGAGACTAATGAATGAATGCATGTAAACCCTGCTAGCAGCATGGTGGAAACCTTGTATGTCCAAAAAGATTATACTTTTCAGGACATTTAATTAAAACATGTGACCCAGTGGATCCAATGTAGGCCTAGTTATTATTTTAGTCACAATTAGCTCCTGAATGCCTTGCTTTCGTTTAAATATGTCCATAAAATTCACACCATTTTCAACCTGGCGTCCCTTTTTTGGGCATAACATTTTCAAAGAATTGCATACATAGCCGATCTACAAGCTCACAAGTAGATCGGGTATTTTCCCTGCTTTTGCACAGCATGCCATATGATGGAATATAATCGTTTCCCAAACGGTCAAGACCTAATTGTGGTTTTGCGGACCAATTTATATGAGTAAATATCCCTTCTTTCCTTTCCTACACTACATTCTTTAATTATTATTTCAAAAATCTAGAAGTAGCCTAGTGAAAATAGCCGATCTACAAGCTCACAACGTGTTGCTATACGTAGTGCTGTGAGCTTGAAGATCTAGGCCTACTACTTTCACTAGTTTCAGGTCAAATTTCACTTTTGGGTCTCGAGCTAAAAGGTTTGGGAACTTGGGCATTCATTTTTGAAGAAAGCAAAACCCCCAAAAACGATAAAAACATGAGAATGCAGAGATACAAGGTTTCTGGGTGACAGCGAGGATATTCTATAGGCCTGTATGTCTGCTGTAGGTCCTCCATAAGCTGCCGCCATGCTCCACTGAATAAATAGCTCTTTGTTTGACCCAGGAAAAGACATTTTTTTTGAATAAATAATCTCTTTGTGGGCCAAGCCTTGATGGAACACAGATATGAAAACAATACGTTGACTGTAACTCAAAGTTATGACCCTTTTCCCGTCAATGTTGACTCTGTCAGTGCACGGGTAATGAAAAAAAAGAAAAAGAGGGGGAAAAAAAGAAAGAAAAAAAGGAGGCAAGGAAATGAGCAGCATGCAAATCAACACACGGTGGAACGTCGTTTCATTTTGTAAAAATAGTGCTCTTTAATATAAATTAATGAAATATCTTAGAAATATAAATATGTGCAAAGTTCCTTTCATTTATTTCTTTTTTCTTTTTCTTGCAATGCATTTATTTTTATTTTTCTCCGTTTGTTTGTTCATTTGTTCTTGACTCTTTAGTTTCAGATATTACAGCAGGGTTCCCCAATTAGTTTTCCCCAAGGGCCGAATTATGTCTAGGGTACCAAGCCGAGGTCCACAACATTGCAGGGGGCAACGGTGGCGTTCCCGCTACTCCAGCGACAGTTTTCGTCGTTGTCAGGTGAAAATTACGTATGTCCAAAACCGTTCGTTTTGAATTTATCATATTAAAAACAGCCGATCTACAAGCACACAACGCCTCGCACTCGCGAGGCGTTGTGTGCTTGTAGATCTGCTGTTTTCACTACTTTTGTGCGACGGCTTTGTATGATTTGCGAAAGAACGTACATATTTGGAGATATGAGATTTCCACCCGACAACGGCGATATACTAGTGTTGTTGCTGCTCTTATACCACCATTATTACTGGGGTTGGTGGGGGCCAGACAGTAGCCCCCCGCGGGCCGCAAATGGCCCGCGGCCGCCTATTGGGGAACCCTGCATTACAGCTTATAATTGCCAGACTTTGTGGCCAGCCTTTTTGCAGGGCCGTCTTTATGAAAGACAAAAACTAAACAAAACAAAAACAATTCACACACACATGTTGGGCTCCGTGTTCGTTCGGCACCCCGACACATGTAAACAAAACCCTGCCGAGGACTGGGGCTCGAACCAACGCTGCGTTTTCCGTACGTGGCATATTGTGCGTTCTTTACTGTGTGGTGGTGGTGGTTTTTGTAGCCTTTACCGGAAAACAAGACAATCACCTTTCTCCTGTTTAGGGTTGGGATTCTTTGGGATTATTACTCTTAATGGTCCAATTCCTTAAAAAATCTTATAATACTGTATACCTTGTTGGTTCTCAAAGGGTCCTTTTCCACCAAAAGAACCTTGGTTCAAGAATCAGTGCCATTCAACTTTTTTGGAACCTTGGTTCGTTCTTGGAACCGGCTTGCCTTTCCACCAGATTGAACCAGATTGAACCAGAGGAACCAAGGATTCTGTGGTTCCCGTTCCGAACCAACTTTTATGGTTCGGAAACCAACTCGGTTCTCGGTGGAAAAGCTCACCTCTGGTTCATCCCATAGGCGGGAGAATGAACCCCGAACCGGTTCTTTGCCGGTCGAAAAACGCCCAAAGTGGAGTACATGGGACCCTCTGGGTTACCTTACAGATCTGCAACTCTGAGAGTGTACAAATGGAACCAAATGGACTCGTTTTCACTCTCAGAGTTATGGTGGTCCTTGAAATTAAAAAGAAATGTTTGAGAACCACCAGTGTTGTATAGCAGACGTGAAGTAACGCAACTCTGACAATGTGATAAAAAAAAAAAAACGGGTAAAGGAATCGGTTCCGAATGTGACGGAATCCGATTCTGGTTCCTCAAACCTGGGCTATATCCGGGTTCCTGGATCCCAACCCTAACTCGCGTTGTCGCGGGGTTTCGTACGGGGCGGACGGTGTGTTTAAAAAAACACCAAATACTATACAAGAACGGAACACCAAAACGCAGCGTTGATCCAACCCGCAAGTCTGAGGTTGTCGTTTTGTTAAAAAAAAAAAAAAAAAAAAAAAAAACAGGCATCAGATGTATCACAAATATACCTGGGAAGACTTGTGTTTCTTTCCCATCACAATAAGCCAGAGAGACACACCTTGGTTGGAGGTAATGAATGAAGGAAGAGAGAAACTCGATACGGGGATCATTACATAATCACATCATTATCACGGCCCCTTTCCCACCTCCCTTTCCTACATCCTCCTCTCCTTTCCTGACTGTGCAGATAGTGTAGGGCAGTGTCTCTCAAACGTTCACATATCAAGGTCTCCTCTTAACATTTAGAACGGGTACACATTATTGCGTATCATTATTTTATGCTTTAACTATTGAAAAATAGCAGATATACAAGCTCACAGCGCGGCACCGAGTGCCGCGCTGCGAGCTTGTAGATCTGCTATTTTTGAAAAATCGTGAAAATTAGAATTTTGACCCGATTCTATGCGTGTCTTTTGAATCCTTCTAAGGTTTTTTGAAAAACCTGTGTTTCTATATGTCAGCAATCTGGCCAGCCATCGTCAAAGAAAAGGTCCTTTTCACTCAACTGGAGCTCAGTTAGTCTGTTCTTGAGAGACTACTATGCCAGTGGTTCTCAAACCTTTTCATGTGAAGGACCCCCAAAATGATATGTATTTGGCCACGGACCCCCATCTCAAAATATTTAGTTCCAGGGACCACACAGAAGCAAAATTGTAATTACAAAAGTTCGCTTTGAAAATACATATAGTCAAAGATTTGCACACATTTTCACGACTTTTTCAAAAATAGCAGATCTACAAGCTCACAGCACGGCACTCGGTGCCGCGCTGTGAGCTTGTATATCTGCTATTTTTCACTGGTTAAAGCATTCAATAATTCTAGGCCTAAATGGGTTAACTCTAACAGTGTACAAATGGAACCAAATCATTGGGTTCCATGTGTACACTGTTAGAGTTACAGACTTGTATGGGTCAATTTAGACCCCCTTAAAGGAACCCTGGAATCCACTTTGAGATCCACTGGTGTATAGGGAACAGGCTCTATGCACAGCTGCCATATTGGAGATAAACTGGGCCTCAAACAGAGCCAGGCCGGGTGCTGATATTGTGCATGTGTTGGCTCGCTGGAAACACTCTGCTACACCATTGGGTCTCAAAGTGTGGTCCAGGGACCCTCTCACGGTTCCTGGAGGGGGCTCCATATTATGGCCCCTTGCAGGTGTGTAACTCTGAGTGGGTACAAATGGAAGCAAATGGACCCTGTAATTTTGTACACTCTCAGGAGTTATGGCCGGGGGTCCTTGAAAGAACCTTTGAGAACCACTGTGGGAGCTACACTAAAGGGAACAGAGCCTTATAGCCGTTAGAATCATTGGTAACACCTGTGTGATGGGAGTAAGGGAGAGGACCAATATCTTTCTGATATGGCTAGCTTTCCTATGGGTGATAGCAGTTGCTTTTGTTGAGAGACGTGTTACTGAAGCTGACACACACGCACACATGCACAGTTGCACACACAGGCACACACGCATGCACACACACACGCATGCACACACACACGCGCACACACACAGACATGCACACACGCGCACACACACACACACACCAAAAGAGTGGGACGTTTTCATACAGTCAGTGAAGCAAGCAGACGCAAAGGGGAGCAGATTTATGGAGGAGAAAACGGCAGGCCGGTTTTTCACACAATCAACCTTGGAACGTTTCCCCTCTTACAGAGATTAACGTTAACATGTAGGCACTGCTTGTCAAGGTAGGGTCCAGGGACCCCCCAGGGGCCCTTTGAGAGGGTTCCAGTGGGGTCCCCAGCAAGATGAGTAAGTTTAAACACTTATTTTATTTTTCCTCAAGCTCACACAGACAAAATGCTGGCAAATCTTCTCTTATCATCAGGGTCCCCGCCACAAAATCTATTCAAATGGGGGTGTGACCACCAGGCTCATGGCTAATTTACACTTTGTCCTACGATTTCTGTCGCTTGCTCAAAATAACTTCTCGCCTGAACATGACGGATTGAGTACAAACTTAGGACCCCATATAGGCCTTCTTGGGTTTAAAATCCTATTAGCAGACCTTGTATTGTACTGTGCTTTCCTGTGCTTGTCTTTGCAAACTGTCAATAAATTATTCAATCAATCAATCAATCAATCAATCAATCGAATGATGAGGATCAGTTATTTTTCAGCGAGTGTCAAGGATGAAGTATTATCTAACTATCCGTCAGGCTCTTGTCTGTGAAACTGGCTCTGCTCCAGGTCGCAAGCATCTTCACCAGTGATCAAGGTGACCGTTTCTTCCTCTTGTTTTATTCCCCTCCAAGCTCCTCTAATTCCCCATCCCCCCATCTCCCTCTCCCCTCTTTTTTCCTAATCCTATTTCCCACTCTCCTTTAGTCTGACCTCTCCCCTCCCTCCCACCCTACCTCCTTGTCGGACTTGTTTTAATTCACAAAACGCGATGCAGTAAGTTAATGCAACATAACTAAAGCACAAAGTGCAGTGGCTGGAGCTTGGTCCTCCCCACCCTGCCGCTTAGAAAACCTAAAACCCCGGGGGCAGGTATACGTAACGTAGGACACGACCGGTTGACGATGTCAATAAAGGTGGTTTGAAGCAGGCGGCGCACCGGGATTGGACACTACAGCAGGCAGTAGCCGCCATCTTTTTTCTAAGTCCGGACGTTGTTGCGATTAAGTCTCTCCGTCGGGAGAGGGAGACAACGGACATAAAACCGACGGATCGTAGCTTTTATAGTAGTTCAGCGGTTTTCAGAGTGGGGGGTCCAGGGTCCCTCAGGGTTCCTTGAAGGGGTTCTAAATGAACCCTTTACAGGTCTGTAACTCTGTCTAAGTACAAGAAACTCTAGTTTCTTGTACAAGAAACTCTAACACACTATACTATAGTTTCTTCTAGAACAAGTACAAGTACAAGTTACAGGTCTGTAACTCTTGAGAGCGTGCAAATGGAACCAAACGGACCCTTACGGGTCCATTTGGTTCCATTCGTACGCTCTCAAGAGTTATGGGAGGTCCTTGAGACTACAACAACAGTTGGAGAGGCACTGGTGTAGTTGGATAATAAAAAGATAACATGGTCTACCGTTTGTCTTGGTCGTGCGCCACGGCTCTCGTCCCAGTGACAACAACGGTCTGCGTTCTGTCACTGTCAGAGCATGTACTGTACCCTGAGAGAGACAGAGGGACGGAGGGAGGACGGTTGATGACGATAGAAGGGAATAAAGAGGAGAGGAGGAAGAGAGGCGCTTTTGCGGTCGTCCTCGTAGCTGTCGGCTAGAAACCTTGCCTGTCCAAAACAACGAAGAAAACCTGTTTTGCAATGGTTCTATTGTAGTCATCGTTTAGTCGCTTGTTGACAGTTTTCATTGGTTCGATTTAAGTATCAAAACACAACAGGGAGGACTTAGCCACGGGCAGGCATCTGAAATGTTTTTCTGGAAATGTTGGAAAACAGTGAAAACAGCCCGTCTACTGTCATAAGGCAAAGTATAAAATAGGGCATTGATTTGTGAGAAAAAAAGAAAAAAAGAACTGAACGATCAAATATGGAGATGCAAGGTTTCTGCATCCTTTGTTCCAAGGTGGACATGAGTGCAGTGTGTGTGTGTGTGTGTGTGTGTGTGTGTGTGTGTGCGCACGTGTGTGTGTGTGTGTGTGTGTGTGTGTGCGTGCGTCTCCATGATTTGCCCCACACCCTTCTATGAGGCAATGCCGGCTGGGAAGCTGCAGTGGAAATGTGTACGCCACCACAACACACACACACACACACACACACACACACACACACACACACACACACACACACACACGCACACACGCAGACACGCACACACATACTGTATTCTCTCACTCTGTCACTCTCTCTCTCACACACACACACACACACACACACACACACACACACACGCACACACACATTCTCTCTCTCTCCAACACTCACACAGACAAACAAACACTCTCTCTGCTTCGGGTCCCTCGTAGTTCTTTGGACTTTTCCCCCATCACTCCCCCCACCTCCCCCTCTCCCTCTCTCTCTCTCTCCCTCTCTCTCTCTCCTCAGTGTTCAGTGCTCTTTCTCTCTGTCCACTGATCCAGATTGTTCTAAATGTCAGACCGGAGGAGACCGACTGAAAAGGCCAGGAAAGGAGAGGACTGGACTGGACGGGGGGGAAACACAGGACCACAAGTCTAGAGCAGTGGTTCTCAACCTCTGGGTCGGGACCCCCAGGGGGGTCCCAAACTTATTTTGGGGGGGTCCCCAGATGATTAACTATTAATGTGAAACGTTGTTTTGTCACTCAACAGTAAACAAACCAGCATACGGTTTGAGTGTATAGAGGGAATCTTCTAAAGTGACATTTTAAGGACTTTTTAATACCTCTCTAAAATGACAAATTACACATTGACCAAATTGTCTAATATTAGAGGCAGATAATGTGAAAATAGCAGATCTCTAACGTTCACAATGCCCCGCAACACAAGGCGTTGTGAGCATTATAGATCTGCTATTTTCAAAATAGAACCGTGTTTAACAAAATGTAATTCCTCAACTCTTAGTCTCATCAGGGTGGGGGATTCCCCAGTTAAAATATGATTATTTGGGGGTCACGGCCTGAAAAGGTTGAGAACCACTGATCTATAGAACCACTGTTCTAGTGAAGCACACACAGAGCCTGCAGACCTCACTGTGATGTGTCGATCATGCTTTCATTGTCATCGTCAACAATCGACCGATCGGGTTTAGAAATAAAAAACAAAGAAAAAGGAAACAAAAGAAACTTCTACGAGGCTCCGCTCTGCGTCTGAGCCAATCCAAGGAGGTCCTTCTTGACCCCCCTTGACCTTTGGCTTTCACCTGCAGCCCACCTCGGGTCGGCTGTTTTTTTTTTTTTCACGATGTGGGGAGAAACGACGAGTGAGGTATCCGTGGTTACCCAGACGAGTCTCCGCTGTCACTTCCCAGATCACGGCGCTGGCGAACGGGAAGGTCTGGAAACCGAAGACAACCCCTCCCCCTAGCGCCCCGTCCGTCCGTGTGAACACACACGTCTCTCTGGTCCGCCCGGACGTGCGCTCGGTTACGACAACTGACCTCCCGCGCCGTGCCGTGGATCCACTTCTGGTCAGTCGCCTTGTCAACAGCCGGCGTGCCGCGGAAAAGTGCCGGCGCACACACCAGGAAGGCTATATAGCCTACTCTGGCCGCCGCACAACGCGTTCAAACTGGAAAAGAATCCCCTTGTGGGTTGGTTTTACCCGACGGTTCAAGTCATATGGGGGCGTCGTACTCCTCCAGGAAGTCTCTGAGCGTGTGCGGCAGGCCCTCGGCGTGCTGCGGCCCCACCCAGCCCACGCTGTTGTTCAGCGTCTTGCGGCACAGGTGCTGCAGCGAGGAGAGCGAGGAGGAGAGCGGCCGCGTCAGCTCCAGCGGGAGACGCTCGCCTCCGGTGTGGATCAGGTAGACGCTGCCGCTCCCCGCCGCGGCGGCCCCCCCGGCCCCTCTGGCGGCGGCGGCACCCGCCCCCCCTGCCCCCGGCCCTTTCCCCATGTAGTGGGCCAGGAGCTTGAGCACGCAGTCGAAGCGCGGCGGCTCATGCGTGCTGCGCGGGTCGGGCTGCAGGAAGAAGAAGCCGCCCTCGCTGTGGATGCGCAGGTTCTTGGTGCCGCGCGCCGTCTGCACGGACAGCGTGAAGAAGTGGTGGTGGTCCGAGGAGTCGCGCACCAGGAAGGTGCCGGGGGGCTCGGCGCGCAGCAGCGACGAGGCCTCGCGGCCCCCCACCGCGCCCCAGTAGAAGCCGCTCTCCTGGAGCTTACGCAGCACGCACATCACCTGGAGGAAGGGAAAACAAGAAGCACGCGTTATACATACAGTACATAGCATCGCCATTGGAAACCTCTTACTGTTTTGTTCAGAGTTTGTATTCTAATGCAGTGGTTCTCAAAATATTTTATGTCAAGCACCCCCAAATTGACACTTATTAGCCCCACATTTGAAAATATATGGAAGGGACCCCCTTAAGGTCCCTCCTATTGGTTGGGACAGATTGGGGGGTCAATAAATGCTCTTGGTTGGAAGCTTGTCAATCAAGCTAATCAGTAGTTCTCAAACGACCAGTCTCACTCAAAGTAATGGTGAAAATAAGCATCAGACACAGTAGGCTACAGGTCTAAAGTCCCAGCCAGTTTGGGTCCATTTTATGATCGGATCCAATATAATTCAGCTCAGTTTCGGACCGGATCCACTCTCGGTGCCATATGTTGGGTCCAGATATCCTCTGCTCCCATTTGTTGGTCCCGTGCTACCCTCTAACTTGCAGACAAATAATAGCCTAGGCTACAAAGCTGTGAGTCTGTGTATAATATTTCTTTATAAAAAGTAAAATTCATGTCCAATAATGTGTCTCACTTGACTGGAAAAATACCGACTGCTTATTTCATGAACTATCTCCCAAGAATCACACTTTATTAGTGAATGGAAACAGGCAATTTCTTTTTTCGACTTACTGATGATTCGCTTCCTATTTTCGAAAAAGCTTTATGGAAATGTAGCTAATGTTTATTAAGGTAATAAAATCAAGTGCAAAGTAACCCCATCCACTTGAATAGAGAGTTGTTGTTTCTGACTCCAGCAGTTGGGGGAAATAAACAGCTAAACTAGCAGCCGTTCATATGAACTGGCTCTTCCTATATCGCCTCAACTTACAAGCCGGATCCTCGCCCCTTGTTCTGGTTATAAAGGAAACGTAAGCAAACAATCCATCACTGGGTTTCAGGTTATGGAAGCCTCTGGGTGAGCCTTTTCATGGATGAAAGGAGCCAATAGAAAGCCAAAGAGCTCTGCCATAGCTTTAGCGCACAGCACAGACACTTCCTCCTCTGCATAACTGGCAGTGAGCATGGCTGTCGTCCCGGGTTTCCAGGAGGTGGCACACGGTACGTGGCATTCACCGTTCCGGTTCATTCAGCCACAGCTTTGTATCTGAGAGACTTGGCAGCAGCCAGCAGACACCTAAAGGTGCCATTTGTGTTTCCTGTTCAAATCGGTTGCCAAGCCAATAATTCAAAGCTCACATTTTCTTTTTTTTACCTAAGTACTGTAAAAGTATCAATGGTGCAATGTAGAAACACTGTGTTAGGGAATTCAAATTCTACCTGAGTGAAAAATTCTACCACTTTATTATACAGTATATTGTGTAAAAACGTCGATGGACATTCTACACAGAAATATGTCTCTACAGTCTACATGGGTCTGCACCTTGCAAACTTTGTTTTCTTCATCCCAATGTTAAAAATGTAATTTTGCATGTTAAATTTAAACAGATGCTAGGTTCATTGTTTACCTGGTATCCCATAGTTTCAATGGACAGATTATTATTTCCATATAGTTAGATCGATGCTAGCCTAGGTTCTTGGTTTAGCTGTAACACTGTAACTCTGCATTCTATGTCTGCAATTACCTTGCTTAATGTAAGTCGCACTGGATAAGAGAGCGCCTGCTAAATGCCTAAATTGTCAATTGTAAAATGTAACTCTTGGCACGCTGCATGCGGTCTTCCTTGGCACGCACGACAGACCACACGTGAGCGACGGTTCCATATAGGACCACAATGGACACAAGTCCCCCGGGACCTTTTTGTGTTATCCTCTTAGCCTTAAATGTAGTGTAAGCGATTTTTGAGCAGTGGTAAACCGCTCCATAGAGTGGCTGTGCGTGTGTCTGTAGCCTTTTTCCTCAGCGTTTTGCCATAGCACCAGTAAGACTCCCTAATCGGGAGATAAGCGACCAACGGTCGCTTATCTCCACCAGTAAGATGCCTAAGGGAGAAAAGCAAAGGGCGAGGTTGCACCATTTCTTGGTCTTCTGGCCAGTGATGTATATCGGACCATTTAACCATATATGGAGACATCTGGTACCCAAAGATATTCACAGATATGGGCTTAATATTGATGACATAAGGGATCTCCATATATGGGCGTAAAAGGGATTTGGTTCCCCTGGCATCACAGGGATCTCCATATATGGGCATAAAATGGATTTGGTTACCCTGGCAACACGGGGATCTCCATATCTCCATATATGGGCATAAAAGGGATTTGGTTCCCCTGGCATCACAGGGATCTCCATATATGGGCATAAAAGGGATTTGGTTCCCCTGACATTACAGTGATGTCAGTGGCTGGTTCTACAGAGGGGATCTCCATTTATGGGCATAAAAGGGAATGTATGTATGATGATGTCAGATATCATAGACGTCATAGGACTTTCACATAACGAATAACTGAGTAAGCATGTAAACCCGTAAAATCTATATTTGGGCATGGCTGATTTATGACCTCATCATGATGACACGAGCAAACACAGCTGAATTGTACAAATGATCAGTTCAGAAACCAACAGAAGTATTTGACCAAGACTCTTCGATTTAAACATCAACAAAGGTGTGACGTTTGTTGATGGTCACAAAACGTGACGGACGGACGGACGGACGGACGGACGGCCGGTGGAGGTTTTCATAGTAAACTGCTCCCTAACGGTCGCAAAAACGTGTGTGTGTAGCATAGCCTGTACATCCTAGACTCAAATCCTAGTCTGAAGACGTTATGCAAGCACGACCACCGCTCACTTCACATTGGGTGTGATTTTTCATTTAATTCAAATAATAACAAAATGGGTCTATGTTCTGATAGTACTAGTTACTATAAAGTGTTTGGTCCATATAAGGACTTCCGCCCTATCCCCTGTGAGGAGAAGAAAGCTGTTTCAGTTTTCCCTGTAGGTGACGGCCTTCCTCCAATCAGGATAGAGTCAGTGAGGGCCTTCCTCCAATCATGATCGAGTGGGGGCGGGCCTTGGTGTGTGCGTAAGGCCCTACTAGAGCCAACCTGAACTGTATCCACTGTACCGTGTGCTGTTAACGTCATGGTAAGTGATTTCATTTAATTCAAACAATAACAAACTGGGTCTATGTTCTGATAGTACTAGTTACTATAGGGTGTTTGGTCCATATTTGGACTTCAGCCTTATCTCCTGTGAGGAGAAAAAAATAAGTTTCAAAAACTGGATAGAGTGGGGCCTTCCTCCAATCATGGTGGTTTTCAATGTAATGGCTTCCGGGACCCACAGGTGGCCATTCAAATGGGTCCCAGACACACGCTTTATGTATCAACGGTGAAAACAACAAATAGTGGCAAATAGCTACTTGTATGTAGTTAATAAAGGACAGAAGCATGGATTTACAAGACAATCTCAATCATCTCATCAATAATGCCAGAACTCACAGCTGTGGAGACTCCACCACATGCAGCTCAACTGGTGCAGTGAAATGATAGCAGGAAGGATAGAGTTGTAAGCATCCCCGGGATGAACTGATGCTTAGTTTAATGAGTCCTTTATTTAAAATAATGCGTCAGGGACACGTTACTGTGGTGTTAGAGCCCGACCGATATATCGGTCAATTCGATATATCGGTCGTTTTGGAGCAATCGGTATCGGTATCGGTGAATTATTCCACCGATATCCGATATATTAATTGTCTGTAACATGTCTGCGGATAGAGCATGAAACCCTGAGTTATATAGGCCTATGTGTGGGCAATACCAGAATTATCCAGCAGAGTGCAGTATAATAGTCCAAGATGCAAGCCAACACTACTGGAGCTGCTGCCTCTCGTGTGTCGTTCACTCACCACATCTGTGTGTCTAACTCTGATTTTTCATGTTGCGGTGGAGGAAGGTGTGTAGGCCTATGTGAAAATCCACAGAGAAATATAGATGTCTGACTATAGACTATAGAACTTGTGTTGTTTAATTGCTTGGCAATGCATGGCGGCTGTCTGCACTTTGCAGAGCCGCCGTGCGAATCCATGAGCAAATCAAACTTTACGTTTGGATAAAAGGGTTACACACCGCTATTCCTTCGCACCGCTTTTCCGAACGTAGACTTCCATTGTTCGGAGTAGCGGTGGTTATAATTTTTATATAAGACCCCGCTATTCCGAATAGCCAATTATTTAGGCTATTATTCAATATTTAGTCCAGGAGTCCCTATAGTCCGTTCACACCGTTCGAACAGTGTTTAGGCGCAGTCCGTTCTGCTTCTGAAGTCTCTCTCTCTCTCTCTCTCTCTCTCTCTCTCTCTCTCTCTCTCTCTCTCTCGTGATTATGCCTACAGTAATAAAACAATAGAACTATATGTTGAAATGTAACCATCAGATGCCCGCATCAAAGATAGGCCTACAGCCCTCCAATAAGCCACTCACACATTCAGAAGAAGGCCTTTCTCTCTCCTAAATGATTCTAATTTCACTGTCATATCATGTTAAGTAGCAGCAGAAGTAGGCATTTATATGAGCATGAATTCCATTATATCAGACTTCGTGCTAGGATTTTAAACGGCCGGTCACCGTGACCGGCATGATAAAAATGTACTGGACATCTGAAAAAAATACCGGACATAATAATTGTAATGCATACATTACAAGCAGGTGCACAAACAGCCATTAGCAACAGTTAAAGTATTAGGCCTACTGCATTGCATGGGACTGAAAACGAATTGAATGAAAAGTAGGCTAAAACAGCTTCAATCTTGCATAAGGGAATTCATTGGACTATAATCGCGCAGGCTGTGTCTGCATGTGGCACACTGCTTTCACAATCATGTTTCATGCCAACAATACAATGTCTTGACTGTTTCATAAGGTTGATAGATGAGCAATGAATTAAAAAGGCTGATCAGTACTCACTGTGTCGAGTGGTGACACAGTGCATCCATGGCATGCGCACGTTATGCAACTTTGGGAGAGTTTAAAAGACTTTGGTGGTGTTCTTCCAACTGTCTCCTCTCCATCTCCTCATAAAGAACTTAAATCAATTGTATCATGTTTGTTTATGGGTTGATTAGGCCTATTGACCGTGCGTGGCAGTGCGTGCATTCCTTAATTCCCATGGCTTTACATGCATTGCGTGCATCGCAAACTGAAATGAGAGAGAGACAGAGAGAAAGCGGGGAGCGGGCGAGAGAGAGAGAGAGAGAGAGAGAGAGAGAGAGGGGGGGGGGGGGGGGGGGATGAGCGCAAGGGTTGAGAGGGAATGGGTGATGGGTGTTTCTAAGTAATGAGCGCGAGGGGTGAGGGGGGGTTGAGGGGGGGTTGAGAGGGGGGGGGGGGGGGTGAGCAAAGGGGAGAGAGTCTTATATTCGGAATAGAGGTGTGTTTCTATTTTTTTTCGTAATAGGGGTCCGTCGGAAAAACGGTGTTTCGGAATAGGGGACCGTTGCCGGATAAAAGACACATATTAATTCATAAACGAGACAAAACACAGCAGAACCCCCAAATTAAAAGAGTATTATTATCCAACAAGCAATAGAAATTGATAACTGTGACCAAACTCAAAGTTTGACATGAAAAGCACAAAAAAAGCAATAATCTGACCATTTATCCGAGGGGCAAGCAGTCAATTAAATGATCTTAAATGAATAAAAAATGATTTTTACAAAACATCGGTATCGGTATCGGTATCGGTATCGGTGCTCTAGCACTCTCCAACATCGGATATCGGTATCGGTCGGAGAAAATGGTATCGGTCGGGCTTTAGTTATCACACCACAGCTCCAGGCAAACCCCACCCACGGAAGCTTTTGATTGGCTGACCCAGAGCTACACCGTGTGGAGGTGCCGGGTGGTCCGACCACCTAAACCTAACCTTAACCCTAACCCTGATCTCAGTAAAACTATGCCTAAACCTAACCCTAACCCTAAACCTAACCTCAGTAAAACAATGCCTAAACCTAACCCTAACCTCAGTCAAACTATGCCTAAATCTAACCCTATCTGCCGACGCTGGTGAAACGAAACGAGCGGCTCCTCCTGGAGCTGTGGTGTGATTTCCAATTGCGCGTCAGGGACGCAGGATGCAGGGCTACTAGCATCACTGCCAAGGCCCGCCCCCACTTGTTCATGATTGGAGGAAGGCCCCCGCCTGTCACCTACATGAAAACTGAAACTGAAACCTAAGTGAGATCACTTTACCCTACCTTTAAAATGGACTAATAAAGTATTCCATCCACCGATCAAAGCCGACTGACCTGCTGGTAGTGTGCGTGGGAGCTGAAGGGCTTGTAGCGGTGGGGGTTGAGGCCAGAGGAGGCCCCCTGCTGGCCGTGTCCCGTACTGCTGCTGCCACTGCTGCCGCCGCTCTCCGGGGGAGCCGCCGGGCTGCTGCCGCTCATGGCGGCCGCCGCCTGGCTTCTGCTGCTGCTGCCGTGCCGGCTGCCGCGGCGCGTCACCGCGTCCTCGTTGCCATGGCGATGAGGATGATGGCGGCGGTGGCCCCCTGCCCCCACCACCACCACCACCTCCTCCTCCTGACGAGGGTCCGGAGGCGGAGGGCCACCTCCGCCCGCCGAGGGGGGGAGGAGGGGAGATGGGGAGGAGGGAGAGGGAGGAGGAGGAGGAGAGGAGGAGGAGGAGGGGAGGGGAGGCGGAGGGTTCACACACCGGGTCCAGGGTCCCGGGGGAGAGGGGTCTGATGCATCCAGAGAGGGGCTGGGAGAGACCACCGCCTATGCACCGCTGCAGAGAGAGAGAGAGTGCCAGGGCTTGACGTTAACTTTTTGAGGCACTTGTCCAAGGGTGTCGCACCAAATTCTGGGACCTGGGTACTTTAACTATTGAAAAATAGCAGATCTACAAGCTCGAGCTCTGCCTGGCACTAACTGGTCAAACATTGTCTAATTCATCAAATAATATAAGAAAGGGGCAACAATTTCACAATATTTATCTGTGGAATAAAGTCAAACTAAAGGCCCTTTCCCACTGGGCGCAATAACGATAAAGAGAAGTGGATGGCGGTAGCGTCCACACTACAACAATAAAGCCGTCATAATTGATGTGAACGCCGACATATCGTTATCTTCAGGGACGTGCTGGCCATTGGGAAAAGCGGGACAACTCCCGAATGGCCGGTTCATTCCCGGCCGGTCCTGGCCGGCCATTAGGAAAAAATAAATAAATAAAATGTTGGCCTTCGTTCCATTTTGGGGTCTGGGCGGCCAACAAAGTAAATCGTCACTGTCGGGCAGAAACCTTGTATCTCCAAGTTTCAAATTTTTACATTTTTTCGCAAAGCAAAGCCCTGCTTCATCATACAAGGCCGTCGCACAAAAGTAGTGAAAACAGCAGATCTACAGTACAAGCACACTCGCACCGGCATTGTGTGCTTGTAGATCGGCTGTTTTCACTAAAAAAACAAACGGTTTTGGACATACAAGGTTTCCACCCGACAACAACGAAATATAACTCATGTAATTGGCCCACTGGCTTGTCACTTGTCATGATCTGAAATGGCAAATCTTTGAGTAGCAGCAGCGCTATAGAGAGAGAGATCTCTCTCTTTAGCGCGCAATGAGGGCCTCTCCAACTCTTTTTCCCAGGCTGAATCAGGGGCCCAGCATGTCCCTGGTTATCTTTATCGTTATCACACCCAGTAGGAAAGGGCCTTTAATCTAATGACTCAACTAACTCCTACATTCCAAGTGCATGTCAGGGTGGGGGGGGGTCCCCAGGGTGGGGGGTCCTCACTAGTTTAGAAATGGGGCAATGGTAACATATTGTTTTGCCACCCCTTATTTATTCTGGAATTACACCTCTGGCTGGCATGAAAAAGGTTTGAGAAACACAAACACTGCATATCAGAGTTGAGGGTTTTCACGTTGTCAGCCCAGCCACGCTTCTTCATAGTTTAACCTCCTCTGTTAAAAAAAACAGCCAATCTGTAGCTTTGTGACAAAGCCAATTAAATGCAGTAACTACCAACAGAAATTTGACTGAAAATGGGTTTAAAAGTGTTTCTTTCGACTGGTCAGCCAAATGAGATATCGGCATATAAAGTGATATTACACGAATTGCATATTTGTTCTTGAAGTAATCGTTTATCCCCCAAATTCACAAAGGCTAATTTGACCTTTATTGGGGGTGCACAAATAAGTCTGTGTGTCCAAAACGTAGTTACTGCACTTTGGATTTGTGGGGCAGAATAGATCAGTTACTTAAAAAAAAAACAAGAAACAAGAAAAACAAGAAAAGAAAGAAATTCAACATATGTTAACAATTTGGTGGTTAAAATAACAGCTGTCTCAAAGCTACATGAGCAAACATGAACTGTGTGACATGACAGTCCTCCATGCATTGCTTTGTAGCCTAGCTCTGGTCTGGTAGCTCTCTCCTTGATTGATTGATTGATTGATTGATTGATTGATTGATTGAACACTTTATCAGCAGTTGGCCTAGGAAAAGCATAAGTCAGTACAGTTCAGATACAAGGTCTACTAATAGGATTTAAACCCATATTAAGCGGTATGGCTAATATGACTATATGTCTTGTTTTCACTATGGACCAGAGCTAATTGTAACCTATATTAGTATATATCTTCTCTCCTGTCAGGTGCTGTGTTTGTTAGGCTAAGCACTGGTGATTATAAACAGGACTTTCGTGTTTATTTAGTCTCCTGGCTGGACTGGACTTTAAACCAACATGGCAACACATATGGTAGAGTAGACTATGGTCTCTCTCTCTCTCTCTCTCTCTCTCTCTCTCTCTCTCTCTCTCTCTCTCTCTCTCTCTCTCTCTCTCTCTGACTCTCTCTCAACATAATTCATGTGAAGTGCAATTATGTCAATGATGATGAATGCACACATGAGCGGTAAAGCAGAGCGAGCTGGTGTGTGTGTGTGTGTGGCGGGGGCCAGGGGGTTATATTTAGAATATACTGTAGCTAATTTAAACGAATTCTTTGCTCCATGGTCTGTCTGGACGGTCTGGGGGTCTGGAGTGTGGTGGTGGTCCGGTGGTGTGTGCCTGCCTGCCTCCTGTTTGTCTGTCCTATATCCTCTCCTGTCCTATCCTGTCTGTCTGTCGTCTCTGTCCTCTCCTGTCCTGTCAATTGACCCTTTGTCAGCCTTCTGGTTGGTCCCTGACTGACCAACCAGCAAGCTCTTTCTGCCTTGGTATGTTGATTTTGCTAAAACATCATTTTTGAAGAAAAATAAAAATTTCCTTTTTACTGACACCAAGTTTAAAATAAGAATTGAATACACTGAACATCAACACGAAGCAACTGAAAAACCTGCTATTTCAATGGCAGTAGAAGGAGAGACAGGATTTTTGTCCAACCAAGAAACAGCAACCAATGGGTGCGAAGAGGGGGCGGGACTTGACAAAGGGTCCATTGGGTATATCATGGCAAGGTATGGCAGCTGCCATAGAAAAGAAAAGAAAAAATGAACTTCTTAAAATAAATTCATCATGCCTGTTGCTAAGATATGGTAACATGACTGGAGTCATGTTGCCATAACTTAGCTTTTGATGAACTGATGCCACTGACACCAGACAGGAGAGGACCGGCGGCAGCTCCAGAGAATTGTGACTGAGGGGGCTATGGGGGAGTGGGGGCTAATTATTATTAATTTTGGCAACAAACAATAATGAATAGTACTAATATAACAAGCAAGATTCTCTCGCTTCTAGGGTATGGATAACTGAACAGACCAGATCATTGGCAGTTTCCATCTCCAAATCTGTGGACTGTAGGTGATCGAATAGGGTTTTTGTGAGGCTGAAGATGCTTTCCAGCATAGAAAGTATGATTTTATAGTATGGTTTACATAGAGGTCAGTCAATTATTGTCTTTCACATATTCATATGCATTTTATTTATTTATTCCTTAAATATCTTTCATCAGTATTGGGTTTGTGGGGTGGGGGTGGGGGCTTAGGGGGTGCTAAGCCTTTATCGGGGGACCAGCCATATACAGTCAGCTTTTGCTGAACTGAAGCCACTGCTGTCCTATCTAGACTGTCCTGCTGTCTTGTCTGTCCTCTCCTGTCCTGTCTGACCGGTCCTGCAGCCATGGGGATTGGATTGGACCAGGCATATACAGTCAGTGCATGCAGCCCCAGACAGCAACCAGATCCTGATTGCTTTCAATTGTCTTCGATCGGCACATCCCGCAAGGGAATAGTGAAACGGGGTCATTGTGAATGAGTCCAGCAGCGCGCTTTTTTCTCCTCCTCCTCCTCCTCCTCCTACCTCTCCTCTCTCCTCTCTCTCTCTCTCTCTCTCTCTCTCTCCTCTTTCAATAAATAACCCCCATTCCCATTCAGTCCCGTCACAGAGCAGAGAGCAGAGAGAGAGAAGAGGCCCAGGGTCTCCAGTTTCATTCTGAATAGCATGTCCCGTCCTGCTCAATGCTCATGCATTGCATAGTCTGGTCTGATCGCCTCTCTCTAGTCTGTCTGTTGCTCCAAAAGCAGGCTACACACAACACAGGCTGTGTTGTGTGTTACACAGCTACATCCTCAGCGTTATTGACTTGTCCAGGACCATATAGGCTATAACTCCGATAATGTAAGCATATACAAATCAAATACGGGTCCATTTGGTTAATTCTCGGAGTTATAAACCAACTGTACATGCATGCATGCAGCTAGAAGCGGGTCTTAGAGGCTACGAGAGGCGCCATAGTAGTAATAATAATAACGGGACTCTCACATTCATACCGCGCAGGCAGGCATATCGTTCTCCTGACTGTTGACACCATTCTTCTGTTGTTTCCAGCCCAGGGTTTAACAGTGTTGTAGATTATATATTATACACGTTAACAGGTCGTTAACCTACTTTCTGCGGACCAATGCAAAGGCTCATCATGGCTATGTGTGTGTGTGTAGTCAAGTGTGTGTTTGAACCGGTTTGAACACATGCACACCGACCGTTGGCTGCACTGCACCGCAGGCAGCAAAGCGCACACACAATCCAAGTCACGAAACAATACATTATATATTTTTATAACCTGAACTAAACATCGATGTCGCCGTTATTATGTGCACACGTTTAACGGGTATGTCTGGAATCGATGCGATCTAAACCTATGATCTTTGCAATGTCTGTGTTGTATGTATGATGATCGGCGTGCATTAATGTGTAATAACGAGGGCTTTGGGCTTATATTCTACATTCTATTTCTATACCGCTTCTTTGCTTACCTTGTGGAATCCGTGCCCTGCTATCGTGCAGCGCGGCAGTGGTCCTTCGCACGGGGGGGAAACCAAGGTGTCCAAACTCCCCAACAGTAGCAGCACCAGGCCTGTAGAAATGATTAAGTCAGTCATTAAAAAATCCAGTAATGTGGGGATCATCCACAGACAGACAGACAGTCCTGCGTGGGCTCGATCTCTCTCTCTCTCTCTCTCTCTCTCTTTCTCTCTCCTCACAGTGTCCTGCTGTGGAATGTGCCTGATATTGTGCGTGTGTGTGTGTGTGTGTTCGGCTCCCCTTCCACAGTGTGTGTGTGTGTGTGTGTGTGTGTGTGTGTGTGTGTGTGTGTGTGTGTGTGTGTGTGTGTGTGTGTGTGTGCTTGCGCGTGTGCGTGCCGCGCACGCAGGGTTTACCGTACGCTCTTCCTCCGGCCAGTATAAAACCCCGATGTTCGTAAGAGCTCCGCCTTTCCCCGTTCAGAAGGCTCTTCCAGTAAACACACAGGCACGCACGCGCACATGCACGCTCTCTCTCTCTCTCTCGCACGCTCGCTCTCTCTCTCTCTCTCTCTCACTCTCTCTCTCTCTCTCTCTCTCTCTCTCTCTCTCACACACACACACACACACACACACACACACTCGCGGGCGGAGAGGGCGACGCACGCTCTTGGCAGATTGCCAATAAATAATCAGCGTGACCTTTAGAGAGGACTGTTTCCTGGTATTGGTGTTGGTGGTTCCCTCTTCTCGACAAGGTGAAAAAGTTAAAAGCAGAACATTTGTTATGTTATTATTTATTATCTGGCGGACTACGCAATTATATGATGACGGCATGCGTTTTACTCGCAGACCACGAATATTAGGCTATTATTTATGGCAAGTTTAGCACTGGTTCCCAATTAAACAGTGGGTCATATTTTTTATGCATCCCTTAACTTTTGTTCCCTGGGCTACATTTTGTTTTTTAATTATTATTATTTCTAAACAAATATACAAATACATTACCTAAAAAGCAAAATTGTCATATAATAATGATAATTAAAAAAATAATGCAATGATTTTTCTAAGTAATTTCATTGATAAATAAAAAAATCTAAGAAATTCCATAAAATTAGAAAACAAATGTTTAAGAAGTGGTGAGCTTGCAGATCTGCTGTTTTGACTAGTTTGGGTCCCGGGCAAACGTCTAATCTCTAGATCTCTTTGGGGTCTCGACCTGAAAAGTTTGGGAAATGCAGCCCGCATTTATATAGGCCTACATTGTGATTATACTTTATTAAATGCTGCAGTTTGGGCAAAAAAGCCAGGCAGCCATTTGATACAGATAATAGGCCTAGTCATATATAGATACTGAAAATGTATGATTGAGGTAATTTAAAATAAGTTGCTCAATGCTTTTATTATGCTAATAGACATGTATAAAGACAAGTAATTATACTGCAATTTATAGCAGCCGTCTTGACCAAGGACCGCAGCATTTTTTAGATATGATGATTTAATTCCAAACTCAGCCACGAGAGGTCGCACTTAACTCATTTCGATCAACTATGGAAAGTAGACTCCTTTCATAAAATGTCGTTTAAAAAGAGGACATTTGTTTTAATAACAACAACAATAATAATAATAATAATAATTTAAAAAAAAAGTGTTCATGTTCACAGAGTCAGAGTAGAAAAATATTACAACAGGGACAACAGACAACAGAAGCTAAACTCACGCAACATCTCGCGAGAGTGTCACCTTGTCAGATAACGATAACAAAAAAGCGGATCTACAAGCTGATAACGCGTCGCAGCCACAGCTATGGTCGCAGCGCTGTAATCTTGTAGATCTGCTCTTTTTATCCCACCCTACACACACACACAAGGCGACACAAAACTGTCCCTGTTGATAAAGTTGTGTGCATTCAAACTGCTGTCATAGCTGCTGTTTAGCAGCAATATGGCGGCTCCCATGACCTGGAGGAGGCTGGTGTACTCCGTGTACACACCGGCCATCGCCGGGGTCTTCACCCGAATATCTGACCGGTTATTCCGGGCACGGGACAGGAGGAGAGGGTAAGGAACCGCTCTGGTCCGGAGCAACACCAGAAACACACCGCATAAACGGCCTGTTCCATTGTGCTTGTTTATTTACTGTCTGTCAACCCTGAAACATCACGGTCATATCTCATGACCCGCCAGGGATCGACCTCCACCTGGTGTTGAGCGGGTCAGTCAATTTGCCACGTACGTCCACAAAAACGTTCAGATTTCAAAACTAAAGTGCTTGCTCAAGGTTCAAAGATGTCACAATGCGGTACGCTTGTGCAGAATTACCTGTATCTTTCGTTTTGTTTAATAATAAGCATTTTAATCAGATGAGCGGTCATTTTCAGAAATGTTTTCAATGTATCAGAGTGCAGTACACCTCCCGAACCGGTGGGGTCGCGCGATTGAAAAAGCCAAGAAAATGGCCTCCGATCGGATTAAAATGCTTTTTATTAAATGATACGGAAGATACAGGCACTTCTGCTTGAGCGTACCATATTTGGACATCCGTGACCCTTCACTAAGCACTTTAACTTTGGGATCTGAACGTTTTTGTAGACGTAGGTGGTAAAGTGGCTAAAGTGCTCAACTCAGGTGTGAGGTCGATCCATGTTTCAGGGCTACTGTCAACCCTGCTCGGATCTGATTCTGTTGAGTGACGAAACCAAGAGTCAGTGATTTACAGTACCACAAGTTCCACAACAACCATGTCTATTAGATATATAGTTTTAATCTTTTTGTATTAGGTTCAGTTCGTGTCATATCTGGATGCCATATCTGGATGCTATGTGTTAATGTTTTTAGCACCATTCATTTTTGCAGCAGTCGTCCTGGTTCATCATGTTACATAATAATTGCTGTAACATTGTGTTCTGACTGTAAGGCATGTTCCCATGGCAGTACTGTTACACACCTGAAGTTGCCAAGCATGAAAGCCCATCTCTCTCATTATGATTATGACTTTATGTCCTTTTGAAAGCACTCTCAATATGCCAATTATCTTATCTTCCCATTGTGCTCTCCCTATTAGCTTATTTGTTATCTCTAAAGTAAAAGAACACTTTGTTACAGTTATTCACCCGAGCTAAATCTAATCTGGGAATAGCCTACACATTATGTATGGTATTCTGTTGTGCGTTGTTAAATTCGCCCCCTGGCGTGTTTCTTAGCGACACACAGATCACTTTAATACACAGATTTAAGTTTCATAATATATCTGCTCAATTAAAGTGGATATGAAAATAACTGACAGAATGTAGACATAGATGCCAGCCCTGCAGGCAAATGGCTGTGATTCTGTAGTGCAGTGTTTCTCAAACTTTCAAATTTCAAGGCATAACTCTGACAGTGTACAAATGGAACCAAATAAACCCTAACATGTTCATCGAAATGGTTGCCACCAGGTATTCCTAAACGTAGCCTCCGTAAAACAATTTGTGAACCTATCCTTATTCCTAAGCGTAACCTCAGTAAGACTGCCCAATCCTAACCTTATTCCTAATCTTAACCTCAGTAAAACTATGCCCAACCCTGAATGTATTCCTAACCTTATCCTCGGTCAAACGAATACAAGAAATGCAGAAACCGAGCCGCCTTTCAATCTGGGGACGAGGAACGCTATAAAAAATCCAGATACGACCTGAGAAAGGCGATCAGAGACGCTAAGAGACAATATAGGGACAAACTGGAGAACAACTACAGTGGCTGTGACGCACGGCGTATGTGGAGA
This sequence comes from Nannobrachium achirus, assembly GCF_963921795.1. Lineage (NCBI taxonomy): Eukaryota > Metazoa > Chordata > Actinopteri > Myctophiformes > Myctophidae > Nannobrachium > Nannobrachium achirus. The sequence goes on along the minus strand of NC_137825.1, from coordinate 12,931,535 downwards.
GGGCTGCAGGCGATTACGGATTACAAACCGAAGCCGGCTGTTATTAACACCTCGGACTCTCTACCGGACGAATTGAATAACTTTTTCGCCCGCTTTGAAACTCACAACACGGACCCAGTTACACCGGTGCGGGGAACACCCGGTGCGGTGGAGCTGCAGGTGACACAACGAGATGTGAGTAAAACTTTTAAAAGCGTTGGGACTCATAAGGCGGCCGGCCCTGACGGGATAGCCTCACGTGTCCTTAAGTTGTGTTACGACCAGCTTTCGGGGGTCTTTACTGACATTTTTAATATGTCCCTGTCATTGTGTGTGGTACCGTTGTGTTTCAAGGAAACCATAATTGTACCCATAGCAAAGAAAAAACCTGTCGCCTGTCTTAATGATTATCGCCCTGTGGCTCTGACCTCTGTTCTTATGAAGTGTCTGGAAAAAATGGTTATATCACATATAACGCACATTATCCCTGCCAATACTGATCCACTACAGTTTGCATACTGTGCTAATAGATCAGTCGGTGATGCTATTTCTCTCGCACTACACATTGCCTTGAAACATCTGGAGAAAAAGAACTCTTATGTCAGACTACTCTTCATAGATTATAGCTCTGCCTTTAACACGATTGTACCATCTAAGCTTGTGTTGAAACTCAGGGGTCTTGGTCTTGGCAGTAGTATCTGCAACTGGCTGTTTGACTTTTTGACAGGCAGGCCACAATCTGTACGAATAGGGAACAAGCATTCATCTAAGATATTGACCAGGACTGGAGCGCCCCAGGGCTGCTGCCTCAGTCCCTTGTTGTATAGTCTGTTCACCTATGATTGTGTTGCCAGGTGTGGCAATAATTCTATTCTCAAGTTTGCAGATGACACCACGGTTATAGGACTAATATCCAACGATGATGAGAGGGCCTATAGGAGGGAAATTGAAGAGCTAACCCTATGGTGCCAGAATAACAATCTCTCTCTAAATGTTAGTAAAACAAAAGAGATCATCGTTGACTTTAGGAAGTCTAAAGTCAATCACAGTCCCATAACCATAAATGGTTCACCTGTAGACATAGTGGACAGTTTCAAATTCCTGGGTGTTCACATAACAAACTCACTCACATGGTCTCTAAACAGCAAAGGTATCCTTAAGAAAGCGCAGCAGCGATTGTACTTTCTGAGGCGCCTCAGGAGATTTGGCCTGAGCACCAAGGCTCTTGTAAATTTCTATCGCTGTACCATAGAAAGTGTTTTGACAGGATGCATCACAGTGTGGTTTGGTAACGTGACTGTTCAAGACAGTAAACAGTTACAGAGAATTGTGAAGAGAGCTGCCAAAATCATTGGCACGGAATTGCCACAGCTACACACAATCTATAACACACGCTCTAAGAAAAAGACAGAGAACATCTTAAAGGACAGCAGTCATCCCGCCCATTCCCTGTTCTATCTCCTCCCACAAAAAACGTTACCAGAGCATCTCATCGCACACCACCCGTCTCAGTAATAGTTTTTATGCTCAAGCAATCAGGTTGCTTAAAGGACCTACACCATGAACTTTCACTTTTTCTATTTTAAAACCTTTTTTTGGGGTCCCACTGGCACCTTCTATCCTCACAAAGTCCTATTTCTGACCGTTGTGTCTTTCTCTGGTTTTGGGCAGACAGAGATGAAAAGCTTTCACGTGGTGGCCGGGTGGGAGCGAGCCGCGGTGGCCGAATCCACCGCGATTTCTTAACCAAGTAGCTGCTTGTCGCGGCCGGGACCGCCGCAGCTCCGACCCGGTGGACAGAGCGGCGGCCCCGGTCGCGACAAGCAGCTCCGACCCGGTGGACAGCGGCGGTCCCGGCCGCGACAAGCAGCTCCGACCCGGTGGACAGAGCGGCGGTCCTGGCCGCGACAAGCAGCTCAAGCAGACTGTCCCGGTCCTCCCTTCACTCTCCCCGGATATAGAGAGCTTAATCACTGTCCCCGGCTAGAAAGAGCTCCACACCCCGCCTCTCCTCTCTCTATCCACGGCTACACGCCGTCTCTTCTATCGCTGTCCCCGGCTATAGAGAGCTGGCCACCCCGCCTCACTCTTCACTATCTCCGGCTAGAAAGAGCTCCACACCCCGCCTCTCCTCTCTCTATCCACGGCTACACGCCGTCTCTTCTATCGCTGTCCCCGGTTATAGAGAGCTGGCCACCCCGCCTCACTCTTCACTATCTCCGGCTAGAAAGAGCTCCACACCCCGCCTCTCCTCTCTCTATCCACGGCTACACGGGGCCGCTGCTGCCCGCTGCGCTGCAGATGAAAACGCTCCAAGCCTCCAACCAGGAGGAAGAGGATTTGACAGTTGGCTTATATCATACAACATAGGCCTACAGTAGGCTATAATCAGAGCTGGAACATTATCCTATTTTTGTATTGGCCCAATATTACATTATTTGTTGTCGACAACGTTGGAGAGGGGGGGAGGGGGAGGGTGGAAAAACCCCACTAGATGCGCCACTGAGCAAACAAAGGCCGTTTTGGTATTGCAGCTGCAGGGCCTAATAATAGCACAGCTATAAGAAACAAGAGGAATGGTCAGGGTGTGTGTTGGGGGTTAAGACCTGTCTAAGACTCAATTTTGAGCATATATTTATACAAAAAATATAGTTTTAAAAGCATGGTGTAGGCCCTTTAACGAAGAGATGAATGCGAGACGTAGGTAGTCATGTGCACTGTACGCAGTTTTTAAACTGTACACTGTTACACTGTATGGTTTTTGTTGTTTTTGGGTTGTCTTGGGTGACTTGTTGTTGTCTTGTTGTTGTGGGTTGATGTTTTTGTGTGTAATAAGGCTGAGAGTGCTCCATGGCACAAGCATTTCATTGTATGTCTGTACCTGTATGGATATGCATGTGACTAATAAACCTGAACCTGAACCTGAACCTGAAACCGCTGGGGGCGACCGGGCGGTCCGTGTTGGGCGAGCCTTCCGGTTACCCATGTGATTTGTACCAAAAATAGCAGAGCTATAAGCTCACAACAACGCGTGAAAATCGGCCATTAAGTGAGATGCTATGCCTTTTATAGGAAGTGAAATTAGAGAGGTTATGTCCATCACATGGTTTAGATCACATCAGACCAATGGAATCCGGTAAATACAGTATACACGCACGCACTCACAGATCATAATGCCAAACTGAATAGTTCTTTTGTTCTGCAGATCTACAAGCTCACAGCGTGGCTGCAAGCTTGTAAATACATTTCGAAAAGTCGTTAACATTTTTTTTGCAAATCTCTAATATATGTATTTTTAAAGTGAACATTTGTAACTCAAATTTTGCTTCTGGGGGTCCCTGGAACTAAATATTTTGAGATGGGGTTCAGTGGCCAAATGCATATCATTTTGAGGGTCCTTGACATGTTAACGTTTGAGAACCACTGACATAGAATTATATGTTTTTCAGAAGACCCTGGCCAGACTGAGTAGCCAGAGTGAGACAAATAGGAACATAGCCAATCAGTCTGGATTCCAGGCTATCTACCATCAATAACCCTCTATCTTTTCTTTTGCCAGTAAATCTTTGACCCCTTGGGGTCGGGGAGGAAGCCCAGTACCTTGCATAAGGTTGTCATCATTGGGTCAACCTTTGTAGTTTGCACTGCCTGTAATAAAACTCATGGTGTTTAACTCCCAAGCTATGAACACAAGGAAGGTAATTGAACTACCAGTAATCGATTCAATAAGTCATATATCGATCATAATTAAATAAAATCATTGCTTAATCGATCCCTGTTTTAGACATGTCATTATTATAGGTGAAAAGATTCAATAATGTAAAAAAGAAAACACAGTTGGGGTGAAAGGGTATAGAATAAGTCTTCAGTGGTTAATAGATTTGTTGATAATATACTAATTTATATTTATTTACGTATATACAGATAAAACATTTTTGTGGAAAAGTTAATTATTTTCCATAATTTAAAAAAATATTAAATTTAATTTAATAAAAGAAAACTTTAATACTTTCTAGATACATTGCGCAATGCGCATGCAGTGAAATATTCTTTTTTTAATTTAGAATTTTATGGCATACAGCCAATGAAAATCAAAAATCTCAAAATATTAAACAAGACCACTCAAAACAAGGATTTATAACACAGAAACGTCAACCAGCGTGAATTTTCACACAGTGATGATTTGGGGTGTTATGATGGCATCTGCTGCTTTCTTTGCAATGATCTGTATATATATATATATATATATATATATATATTGTAATCAATAGAATTATCACTACGATAATTGATAGTTGCAGTCCCAATAAGAAAGTTGTCTTCGCAGCACTAGGGCTGTCACGATTATGACATTTTACATGACGATTAATTGTCACTCAAATAATTGCGATTAACGATTTAATTGTGTATTTGTCGTTGACAGTTACATTTCTGTTTGGCTTTTAGGCTTTGAAGTTGCACATGGCAATCGTGACACATAACTTAAATATACAAAGAAATTACTGACATATTTGACAATTTTATATTTAAAAAAGAACATTACAAGCTCACATTACAAGCTCACATTACAAGCTCACAACGCGTCGCGATGTGACGCGTTGTGAGCTTGTAGATCGGCTATTTCCACTACTTTTTGAAAGTGTTTGTAACTAATATTAACATTTCTCAACATGGAAACGATTATGACGATTATGCAAAATAATTGCGATTACCTCAAATAATTGCGATTAGACGATTATGTGATAATTGTGACAGCCCTACGCAGCACTTTACAAAAACCGACGCTTCGTTGCATTTACTGGATGGATGCGATTGGACGAGAAGCCCTGAAACCGCAGGAGAAAATCCCCCTTCCCTCCACATGTCGTTGCCAGCGCTCCGTTGTCCTCCACGAGACGAGAGCCCCCAGGGGCGTGTTCTGTTTGAACTGGCTTCAGTGTTATGTCTCTCCCCCCGATGGTTTCACTCAGACGCTTTCTTTAACCCATTTAGGGCCTAGAATTATTGAATGCTTTAACCGGTGGAAAAATAGCAGATATACAAGCTCACAGCGCGGCACCGAGTGCCGCGCTGCGAGCTTGTAGATCTGCTGTTTTTTGGAAAAAGTTGTGAAAATGCGGGCAAATCTTTGAATATATGCATTTTCAAAGTGAACGTTTGTAACTCAAATTTAGCTTCTGGGGGGGTCCCTGGAACTAAATATTTTGAGATGGGGGTCCGTGGCCAAATTCATATCATTTTGGGGCCGGGGTCCCACATGAAAAGGTTTGAGAACCACTGACATAGTAGTCTCTCAAGAACAGACTGACTGAGCTCCATTTAAGTGAAAAACACCTTTTCTTTGACGATGGCTGGCCAGATTGCTGACATAGAAACATAGTCTTTTTTTTTAAAAACTTGGAAGGATTCAAAAGACACTTAGAGAATCGTGTCAAAATTCTAATTTTCACAATTTTTCAAAAATAGCAGATCTACAAGCTCACAGCGCGGCACCCGGTGCCGCGATTTTTCTAAAATAGCATATCTGCAAGCTCGCAGCGCGGCACTCGGTGCCCCGCTGTGTAGCTTGTATATCTGCTATTTTTAAATAGTTAAAGCATAAAATAATGGTTTAAGTGGTGACACAGATATGCGTAGTACTCCGGTATAAATCGTTTAAGCTGTTTGCTCCTATTGTTTTCTCCACTCGAACCCGAACTCGGTGTCCCCCAGACTGTCAACAGCAGCCAGGGATGGAAGAAGTACTCAGCTATTTTTTTTTTTTACTTAGCATAAAAGTATCGATACCCCGTTGTAGAATTAGTCTGGTACAAGTTCAGCGTTCAACAGTTACTCGAGTAAAAGTACAAAAAGTATTGGTATCAAATTGTACCAAAAGAAAAAGAAAAACACTCACGCAGTAGGTTCTATTTCACAAGTTTTCAAATGTATAAAATTATTATACAAACTCTTTTGAAACTAGCAGATCTACAAACGCGGCGCAGAGTGCAAATCTGTCTGTCTATCATAGGTAAATTAATTATGAATCAATCGACATATAGGTTTGAAGTTGTGGTTTTGTTATAACAATCAAAATCTACAAAGTAACTGACTATAGTTTTCAAATAATTGTAGTCGAGTAAAAAAAGTACAATATTTGCCTCTGAGATGTAGTGCAGTAGAAGTAAAAGTACAGAAACTTTAAAATACTCCAGACAGTAAAGCAAAAAATACTTTCCACCACTGACAGGAGCGTGTATGGAGACAAAAGAATGCAGCGTAATGACTTCTGACTGTGTGTGTGTGCGCGTGTGTGTACTTTTATTAACAACTTGTGAAGGCCAGATGTCCCCACAAGTACATAGCAGAATTGGGAATAGTCATTGCCCTCATTAATCAATGTGGTGCAGATCCAATGTTTGGCGCACGCCGGGATTTCAGCAAATGTCTGCATTTAACATCGCACCGTGACTTGTGACGTTGGCGTACGGTACACTCGGATCTCATGTAGAATCGAGCGAGTGCATGATTTGTCTACGCCACGTTTTTCCATTGTAGACAGACATGTGGCTTAGCATTGTCTGATAGGGGTGTAACGATATAGTAACTGTAATGAAATATAGTTTTTAACTTAAAAAATCGAAGTATATCGAAATGAAAACAGCTAAAATCGAATCGTATCATTTTATTTTGTATCGTATCGAATCGCCAGTGCAAAGAATCGATTGTATCGATACTACCTACTTGTGCATTGTATTTAGCATTTTCAAGAAGGAAAAAATAAAAGGAGGGGTTTAATTACTTTTCCTTTCCATATAGCTACACTGGTCTATCGATAAATGTGTGTAATCTCTGGGTTCATGTCAAGGTGCGGGTTTGTCAATATACAATGTCCATGTATTTGGCAGATAATCACAGTGTTTACTTATTTATATCCATAATAATACATGTTTCCCTTAACAACCTGCACTATCCACACCTTTCACACAGATTTAATGTCTTTGCTAAATAGTTACTACTGTATATCGATTTTAAACCATTGAATCGAATCGTATCGTATCGCCATGAATGAACCAATATCGTCCATGTATCGTATCGTCAACCATGTATTTTGATATGTATCGAATCGCTATTAAAATGTATCGTTACACCCCTATTGTCTGACCATCTGACAGGCATCTGGAGGTTCTGGACACACGTATCCACTCTAAAAGTTAGCCATTTACCATGACAGGGAGTGGGTTGTTGGCTGATTTACCACTGTTTCAGGGTTGTGGCACGAGTAAATCAGCCAACAACTCACGACCCTCGAATGGTAAATTGCTTTTCTACCACTTCTACCATATAAATGAAAGAAAACACAGTTGTAACTTGCAAGGTTATTGGAATTGTTACAACTGCAACACAACAGTGGGCGGGGTCCATGAGCCAACTCAAGGTTGTTGACTGATTTACCACTGTTTTAAGCCAATCAGAATCCAGTATCTGAACATGTGACCACAAGAAGTGGTAGAATTGTATATCTACCACACTAATAAATAATCACTATATCCCAAATCCATTATAAAAGCATATACTGTACATCATGGACATTCATGCCGATCTTATGTCCAAGTTATAATGACAAGCAATTAACAATCTACCCATATGAAAGCAATCTAACTAACAAGTGTCGTTCAGATAAGATCGCACATCTGGCGCAGACATAGGCACATTATACGAGCGCTTATGCGAAAATTAAATCGTCCATTAGAAGTAAAATGTGTAACATTTTAAAAATGTCATACCTCAATTTTTATCCAAATACATGCATAGTTATGATTGAATATGACTATGCATATAGGTCAACACTTATTTTATATTAAAAAAGCACATAGGTAAACCGTGCTTTTATTTTACATTCCACAGACCAGATGACAGAGCGCTCTGGCCACGTTCTGGTGGGCAAGCCTTGGTGTCAATGCCTGTGAGAATTAGGCCTGTCCTCTAAAAATCGACGAATCGACGCGTCGTTTTAAGCCCCCGGAATCGACGCCAATTGTTTGAGTCGAGCCGTCAGCGCTGGACTGTGACTGTCATGTAATTCTTATTGAGTCCATACTTCCTACTACTTGTAAACTAGACTTAAAAATAAAATCAGTTCACGTGACTTGAAAGTTGCCTTGATCATATAACAGGGAGCTCTGATTTTGAAGTTAACCGCTTGGAAAGGAAATGCGTCGACGTGTTGTTATTCTACTTGAGAGCTGGCCAAAGAAGCAGCAGAGCCAGCGCGATGCGCTTTCACTTTCACTGCCGTGGGTGTGTGGTGGTTGGACTCAGGCTGAGGAATAGCGACGGGCGAACTGTTTTCTTTTTATTATCTCGCACCAGATCGGCAACATAGCTCTTTTGATACAGCAGCGGTGCTCTGAGAAAATACAACTTGTGGAAATAATACACGACATGCTGTCAAAGAGATGCATTATTCTCTCCTCCGTTGTTCTACTCTGCTCCACAATTCACAATTACGCACGGCAAATTACGCACGGCTGGACGCAATCTTATCGTCATTAATGTCCAGTGTCCACCGCTATCATGTCTCAATATGCACGGTAGTTCATGGATCTAATTCACTTTAAAGGCTTAAAACATATTGCTGTTTTATTGTATTACGTTGATGTTTTTTTTTTTACATAAACGATTCGTCGACGCGTCGGATTAACCCCCGCGACTCGAATCGACTTGATAAATCCTGCGTCGAGGACAGCCCTAGTGAGAATCAGTATTTAGTTTGTTCATGTACTCTTCATCCACACTGCACAGAAGAGCCTATACAATGTTACCAGAGCCCTGTGGGTCAGTATTACCTGCTTCCACCTCTCACAACAAGGACGTAGGGTTGGATTAGGCCTAGAATTATTGAATGCTTTACCTATTGAAAAATAGCAGATAAACAAGCTCACTGCAAGCGTGTAGATCTGCTTTTTGGGCAAGTCTTTGAATATATCTTGTTGAAAGCGAACATTTATAACTCAAATATTTGCTTCTGGGGGGTCCCTGATACAATATTTTGAGGTGGGGGGGGGGGGGGGGGGTCCCTGGAACAGCATATTTTGAGATGGGGGTCCGTGGCCAAATACATGTAGTTTTGGGGGTCCTTGGCATGAAACATTTTGAGAACCACTGACAGAAACATAGTTAAAAAAAGCTAAAAAGATTTAGCTTATAGAATCGGGTCAAAATATTCAAAGATTTGCACGAATTTTCAAGATTTATCAAAAATTGCAGATCTACAAGCTCGCAGCGGTGCCGCACTGTGAGCTTGTATATCTGCAATTTTTTTATGGGGGCACCTGGGAGGGTCACCAGGAGCACATACTATACGGTCGGTGAGCCACACCAATCGCCCTTTATCTTATACATTGTTTTTTTCCCCTATAAGCACTGCACAGTTGTCCTGGGGAAGGGGTTTAGCCTATCATGGGAATTTCCTCCCATAATTTCCTTTCCCAGATGGAAAGATGTTTTCCCCCTATTATAACACACATTTACCGTATATGAAACTTACAATAATTACTTGCACCAGCAGCGTGCACAAGTACTGCGTTCAGTGTATCTGATTGGCTACGACAGAAAAACACACAACAGATACGCAACCGCAATTTCGTGATAAAAAATCACACCCAATGTGAAGTGAGCGGTGGCCGTGCTTGCATAACATCTTCAGACTAGGATTTGAGTCTAGGATGTACAGGCTATTACACACACGTTTTGCTATGGCAAAACGCAGAGGAAAAAGGCTACAGACACACGACATGACGTCACTAGACAAACATGATGCTACGCACACACATTTTACTATAGCAAAACGTTGAGGAAAAAGGCTACGGACACACGCACAGCCACTTATAGGAGCGGTTTGCACCGCTCAAAAACACTCACGATAATCGTATCGTGGAGGTGTAATTTATCGTGATATCGTACTCCGTCATGCACTGGGATCAATTCACCTTTTATTTGCCGAGCTGCATATCCGGTACCATTTAAACCCTCTATAATTGGTAAAAGGTACTTACAATATACGTACTTGATAGTCTTTTTTTCACTCTATCAATTGTCTTTGCCAAAAAATAACCGATCTACAAGCTCACAATGCGTTGTGAGCTTGTAGATCGGCTATTCTTTGGCAAATGTTCCACCCCAGGATAATGTTTTTGAGCGGTGGTCACAACGCTCCTATACGTGGCCGTGTGTGTGGGTCTGTCTGTCTGTCTGTCTGTCTCCGTGTCTCCGTGTCTGTCTGTCTGTAGCCTGCAGTAACCTTTTCTGACCACACATGTTAAGGGAGGGGCGCACACACACACACACACACACACACACACACACACACACACACACCACCGCTCAGTTCACACGAGTGTGATTTTTTGATTATCGTGATAATATCGTAAATCACAATTTCTTTGGTCACAATGATCGTGATATGAAATGTTCATATCGTCCCATCAATACATAGAATGGACTTGCTGCTTACATCGATGAACCAGCTTTGCCAGGGCTGGGAACGATGTCTCCTCAGCCCTTGCTTGTTCAAGCTCTTTCTGCTTCTTGGCCCCTGCCTTCTCGTTCTCCTCATTCGGTCCGCTCATCTCGTCTGGAACTGGAGTTACTTACTAGAATGTGCTTCTTGCCCTCCTAGTCCAGTTCAATGTCCGAAAATGAAGATTTGTTCAAATCTTGGGGGATTAGGAAACCTATACATTTTTGGAAGCTTCAGAGTATATATTGCTAAATCCCTGGGGGAATTTTGACAGCTGCAGATGGTTTGGGTCTCATTCACCTACTATACACACTATACTACCAGTAACACTCCCTAATCGGGAGATAAGCGACCGTAGGTCACTTATCTCCACAAATAGGGCAAAAATGTGTTTTGCCCAAATCTTCCTGATCCATGTTGATGACATGAGTGTAGACATACTGTGTAGTGATTTTCGTGATTTTAGGGCAAAATCTGTAGGAGCAGTGTCTGCTTTAAGTAGCATGTGAGGGGTTTTAATTTTTATGATTCTGAATCCATTGCAGGGCATTTGTTTTGCACAACATAAAAAAAAAACATTCCTTGGGCTAAAAACGTCCCCACAAAACTATGGTTTAGTGATGAGTCATCACTTTTCAGTTTTGTGAGGGCTGTTTTTAGCCCAAGGAATGTATTTCATGCAAAACAAATGCCTGCAATGGATTCAGAATAATGAAAAATAAAAACTACACATGTTACTTAGAGCAGATTCTTTGAGTGGTATTTCTTTCCTTTATAGTATAGTAAGTGAATGGGACCCAAACTTTCAGCAGCTGACACAAATTCCCCTTGGGATTTTGCAAATAGAATCATGGATTTTCTGATTTGTTACACTCCGCACGGGGACTGCCCATAAGTCTGAAGGTTCATTAGTCCGAATTTAGTTAGGGTTACTGAGGTTAGGGTTAGAGTTAGGCATAGTATTCTTAACAAATTCGGACTAATGAACCTTCTGACTAATTAACCTTCGGACCAATACCACGGCGGCACCCAGGGCCTCCGCATATCAGACGCATCACAAGAGTGAGGCTGTAGTCCTTTTGTATGTTGTAGTCTGACAGGGTACGACCATCCTCCAGTTGTTTGGCATCAGATCTCCGCCTCTCCTGGACAGAGGGGATGGCTTCCTTGTCCTGGACATCACGCGACAGATACGCCACCGCATCTTCCAGATCACGTATTTGCATCCTCAAACAATCGACTTCGAGACTCATCTTTGCCAATTCATTCCATACCAGGGCTGGGAACGATGTTAACTCGGGCCTTGCTTGTTCTATCTCTTTCCGCTCCTTGGCCACTGCCTTCTCCTCCTCCTCATCAAAGATCAGCTGTTGCCAGAAAGATCTGATGCCATACTTGTCCTGGATTCTTGCCTTGACCTTCTCAATGTTATCACTTGGCTCAACCTCCAGGCTCCGAGTCTTACCAACCAAGGTCTTCAGAAAAATCCTCATTCTTGCACAATGTCAGTAAATGCAGCAAAGAATGGCTTCTTGGTTAGTATTGTCTCAGACATGTGCTCTGAAACTCTCCTTTATGTCGGGGCTTGTAGGTGATATCACAGTTCTGACCTCATATTGTGGCTAAGAGGCATTGTTTCAGTGCACTTGTTGTCGAAGTACTTGTATGACATCACACACACACACACACACACACACACACACACACACACACACACACACACACACACACACACACACACACACACACACACCTGGACCTGTAGATTGGACATTGGACATCTTATCTTATAGAATGGTAAATGGTGCATTTATATAGTGCCTTTATCCAAGGCGTTTTACATAGATTGTGCATTACATTCACCCATTCACACACCGATGGCGGAGGAAACAAGGCACCAACCTGCTCATCAGGAGCTATTAGTCATTTGTGTTTTATATAGGGTGATGGAATTCTTTAAGTTAATAGTTGTGCTGTGTACATTTAACCTTGAAGTCCTTGTATCAGGTTAGAAATAGCCTAATCATATTCACAAAATAAATAGAGGGTATGCACGTGACATCATCATCATACCCGGAAGTTATGCAGGAACACCTACTGTGTGGCAAAAAACTCCTTTCTGGCCTTGACAGCCCATACATCCAAACAGAACAAGACCTGTCTCATTGCATTAAACAACGTTAAATTCACTTTCGTCACTCGATTTGCCATTCACTTTATGCATGAGCATACCCTCTATAGTTTACTAATTAATCATACCTAAATCTAGTTCTATCAGGAATTTGCCAAGTCACGGATATGTGTTGTATTTGCATTTTTTGCACTGTTAAAATAACTTGATTGTACCCATGTAGCATGTGTGCCGTTCTGTGCAGCTCTCTTGTTGTCTTTTATAGAGCCCGACCGATATATCGGTCAATTCGATATATCGGTCATTTGGAGCAATCGGAAGAGTATCGAACATCGGTGAATTATTCCACCGATATCCGATATTAATTGTCTGTAACGTGTCTGCGGATAGAGCATGAAACCATGAGTTATATAGGCCTATGTGTGGGCAATACCAGAATTATCCAGCAGAGTGCAGTATAATTGTCCAAGATGCAAGCCAACACTACTGGAGCTGCTGCCTCTCGTGTGTCGTTCACTCACCACATGCACTGTCTAACTCTGATTTTTCATGTTGCGGTGAAGGAAGGTGTGTAGGCCTATGTGAAAATCCACAGAGAAATATAGATGTCTGACTATATATAGACTATAGAACTTGTGTTGTTTAATTGCTTGGCAATGCATGGCAGCTGTCTGCACTTTGCAGAGCCGCCGTGCGAATCCATGAGCGAATCAAACTTTACGTTTGGATAAAAGACACAATTAATTCATAAACGAGACAAAACACAGTCAAGTTTGACATGAAAAGCACAAAAAAAAGCAATAATCTGACCATTTATCCGAGGGGCGAGCAGTCAATTAAATCTTAAATGAATAAAAAAATATTTTTACAAAACATCGGTATCGGTATCGGTGCTCTAGCACTCTCCAACATCGGATATCGGTATCGGTCGGAAAAAATTGTATCGGTCGGGCTCTAGTCTTTTACCAACGTGGAACTTAATCAGTATTTAGTTTCATCCACACTGCACAGAATAGCCTATGCAATTTTACCAGAGCCTTCTGTCGGCTCCAACAAGGCCCGCCAAAATAACATTTCTAAACTAAAATCGTACATTTAGTCGAATAAAACTTCTCAGATGACTAAAATGTGACTGAACCAAATCACATTTCGTTCAAAAGACTGGGACCAAAACTAAACCAAAATATCATGTCAAAATCAACACTGCTATGGTGATGAGATCCAGTAGAACTAAAAGCAGGAGCGCAAACCTGTCAGGTTTTTTAGGGTTAACGTGTCACGTAACCACTTTAACCATTATTTGTTATATACTTGGGCTATTCAAAAATAGCAGATCTACAAGCTCCTAGCGCAGCACGGAGTGACACGCTATATGAGCTTGTAGATCTGCCATTTTTGAAAAAAGTCAAACCTCGGTTCGAAGTGAAGCGGTGAATTTGTATTCTATGTGTTCTAGAGCTATGAAATCTGTGTTCTAGATCTATACATTCTGTGTTCTAGATCTATACTTTCTATGTGCTTTAGTTCTATATTTTTATGAATTCTGAATGCAGGGTTTCCTGCAGCACTTTAAACCCCCCCGCCCCCCCAAGGGTATAAAAAAAAAAAAAAAAAAAAATTTTTTTTTTTTTTTCAAAAAAACTTTTTGGACCTCCAACAATGTACTAGGCATGATCGCGATCGCGAAATTGCATGTTTAACCCCCATACCAACCCTATCTTTCAAACATGGCAGCCATGTTTGTTTACATTTGAAGAAAACATAAGGGCTGGTATCTCCTGAATGCCTGAACGGATTTCCAAGCGTTTTTTTTTGTTTGAAAGCTGTGAAAAGCGTGTACATGCATAGTGCATCATCTGTGCACGAATTCGTACACCAGCGTGCACACTATTTTTTTAACCCTTTGGTGGCGAACCGGCAATATAAGTTATTCAATGTTGAATAAATGTGGATGATAGCATGTAGTTGTGTTTTCCGTCATCATGGGCACATTCATGTGTTTTTTATAGGGCAAAAATAAGAATTAATATTAAAAATTAAGTGAATTAATTACTCTAATTAATTAATTAATTATCAAAAATTTGAAGCGCGTGCGCCATGAGATCCCCCCCTGGTCAAGACTTTTTCCTGCAGGAAACCCTGCCCTTTATACCTGCTTTATTCAATTTTTTTCATACCTGCCCCTGTTGCTAGATTTCGGCTGCCCATGTTGCTAGATTTCGCAGGCCCTCTCATAACTAACAGAGTAGATAGACTTTATACTAGTGCGGTTATTTCTTCAGCTTCAAAGTTAGTATTTTTTTTTATTGGATTGTGTTTACACAACGTCCTGAGACCAACCAAACCGCTGTTTTGACCTCACAGGCACCCTTACTTGTCAAACCGCCCCCTCCCTCCCCTCCCTTTCTAGCCTCTCCTCTCCCTGCTCTGGTGCAGAGCAGAAGCCGTATAGTAACCGCACTAGTATAAAGTCTATCTACTCTGTTAGTTATGAGAGGGCCCGCAAAATCTAGCAACAGGGGCAGCTATGAAAGAAAATGGACTAAAGCAGGTATAAAGGGGTATGATAAAAGACAGATTTAACCCTATATGTGTTTTGGTCTGGATGACTCCTTTAATTGACCTCTGCTGGTCCAGGGGGATGCCTTATCCTTTTTTTGGATTTTGGCTTTGACCTTCTCAATGTTTCATCTTTCATTTGTTTTTTATTCATTTATTTTGTTTTCCAAGTATCTGGCCTTCGCCTCCGAGACCAGCTCAAGCCCAGCACGAAGCTCCTTGTCCTTCTCAGCCAGCTCTGCCTTCAGTGTAGTGATCTTTCTCCCTGTTCTATTGGTTGCCACTTTCAGACCTGGTGCCAATAATTCTGAGACCGTTTGAGTTCTCTGAGCAACCTCCAGATCATGTATTTTCACCCTCATAGAATCGACTCGCTCCATACGTTGATGAATGATCTTTATTAATTCGCACCACGCCTGGGCTTGGGTCTTCACTAACTCGTTCTCCTCCTCAAATTTTGGTCTGCTCACCTCCTTCCGTCTCAACACAACATGGAGGGTGAATTCCTTTTGGATGTTATAGTCTGACAAACTCCGTCCATCCTCCAGTACTTTGCCACCAAATATCAGGTTCTGCCAGCCAGGGCGGGTTGAATCGGTGTCCTTGATTTGAATTTGACATTTGACACTCCAAATGTAATCACTTGGCTCAACCGCCAGGGTGATGGTCTTACCACGTATGGTCTTCACAAAAATCTGCATCTTCGCAAACCTTCAGTGAAGAATGTCTTCTTAGTATTGTCTCAGACCTGTGCTCTGCAACTGTCCTTTATCACAGTTCTGACCTCATATTGTGGCTAAGAGGCAGACGTTTCAGTGCACTTGTTGTCGGAGCACTTTTTGCAGCATACTTGATGGCCTTGTATGACATCAGTCATCTATGGCGTCATTACTGTGGCATCAGGCATCATCTCCATATTTGGACAAAATGGAGAAAGACGCACACACACGCACACACACACACACCTGGGACTTGTAGACTGGACATTGAATTCGGTGCACAGCTTATCTTATAGAATGGTAAATGGTGCATTTATATAGCACCTTTATCCAAGGCGCTTAACAGTACATAGATTGTGCATTACAGTCACACATTCATACGGCGATGGCAGAGGAAACCATGCGAGGTCCCCATATGTTTTCATGTCTGTATGCAGTGCAGTGCCAGTTCAGAGACTAACGTCATAGAAAGTCAGGATGTTTAGGGTTAAACGTTTTGATGTCCCCACAGGTATTGTAATACAAAGTGTGTGTGTGTGTGTGTGTGTGTGTGTGTGTGTGTGTGTGTGTGTGTGTGCGCGCGTGCGTGCGTGTACAAGTAATCTAGGAACCCATCGGCAAAATATAAAGAAATGAACGAAAATAATCTTCTTTGACGGTCGTCATCATCATCATAGTCTGGCCTGAGGTTCCAGTTCCATCCCAGTTCTTTTAATGTGGTGGCGAGTCAGACTCACTGGAGAGAGAGAGAGAGAGAGAGAGAGAGAGAGGGAGAGAAATGAAAAAAGACAGGGGGCTTCTTGAGGTGAATTCAAGGTCACTAGACAGAACACACGCACGCACGCACGCGCACACACACAGACAGTAATCATCAAAACCATGTGTATTTTGTAGCCTGGATGTCTTTTGTTTTTGATAGATTAATCAGACTAAGTTCCTTGCTCTGTTGTCTGTTTAACCACTGGGAGACCTACGGTATTTTATTTTACCGCGTAACAACACCACCATTGGTGTGCAACGGTGTCGTGCAATGAAAAATGGGAGATCTGTCAGCTCACAATGCATGCGTCGCGCTTGTAGATCTACAATATTTGTAGCTCTACAAGCTCACAAGGTGTGGCAGCGTGATGCATTGTGAGCTGACTAGATCTAAATTTGTCACTGTTTTTGTACATTTTGAGATAATTTGAATGTTTTGGGGAGCCGGGTTGATATTCTGAAACGTACAAAAACGGAACGGTGTAGATCTACAAGCTCACAATGCGTAGCAATTAAGAGACACGTTGAGCTTGTAGATCTACAATTTTCACAGTTCATGTTATGTTTTTGGGAGATGGTTGATCTGCTATTTTAGCTATTTTGAGACATTTGTTTGGAAAATCCTCATCTTTAACGCCATGCTCAAAATAGCAACGCCACTTGTACATTGCTTTTAAAAAGTAATCAAACAACCGTTTCAACATATGAATGCCTTTCTTACTGGAACTTTAGTTGCACTGACTCTGGCCTCTAAGGACCTTCCAGGGAGGGTGCTCTTGTGCGTCTTGCTGCGTCACCCTCTCTTGTTTCTTTCTTTTTCTACTTGTTTTTATATCGCACTGACCTTTGGACACTCTGCACTATTAGGTTGTGTTAGTGGTTTTGAGTATTTTTGCGTGATTTTGACATGATGGTGAGATACTTGTTGCACTAACTAGCATTGAATATTATGGTCACTTTGATTTGGGGGCACTGTACTATATTGATAGTTGGACACTTAATGTATATATACTGTATATTATTCGTTCCCTTTCTTGACGTACCTTGCTCTTACAGTACTCTGTTCTTGTTCTTTTTTCTTACTTCTCTGTAACTTTGTAAATAACCTTATACTGCTGTGCTTCCTCTGGGCAACTGATTTCCCCCCTTGGGATAATAAAGGTATCTATCTATCTATCTATCTATCTATCTGAACTGATCTTAGCTAGCGCTTGGTTTTCCCCCCTTTACTCCCGCTGGCTGTGCTGTGCTGGGGCGCATGCCATTGGACTGCGGTGTCGCCGGGTTCACATCTGCATTCTGCGTCACGAGCCGTTGTTTTGTCACGTGCATCTCATCATACATGCCACTTAGGGCTGTCACGATATGACATTTTACATGACGATTAATTGTCATTCAAATAATTGGCGATTAACGATTTAATTGTGTTTTTGTCGTTGATAATTACATTTCTGTTTGGCTTTTAGGCTTTGAAGTTGCATAATGGCAGATATGATACATAACCTAAACACACAAATACATTACTGACATATTTGACGACGTACTACTTAAAAAATAACATTGATAGTGGAAATAGCCGATCTACAAGCTCACGTGAGCTTTTAGATCTGCTATTTCCACTATTTCTGACATTTTTTCAACATTCACGATTATGACGATTATGACAAAATAATTGCGATAATGTCAAATAATCACGATTAGACGATTATGTAATAATTGTGACAGCCCTAATGCCACTTCTACTATCTCTCTCTCTCTCTCTCTGGTGAATGTGTTCTATTTGTAGACGTTATCTGTGTGCTCAGCAGGTGTTCTGTCAGGTTACAGGTGTGCATGCTTTACTCCAGCGGCGTAGCCAGGACTTACCAACTGGCTAGGCCTGGCACCATGTGGGTGGGCACAGAAACAGCGGCGTAGCCAGGACTTACCAACTGGCTAGGCCTGGCACCATGTGGGTGGGCACAGAAACAGCGGCGTAGCCAGGACTTACCAACCTGCTCGGCCTGGCACAATGTGGGCGTAGCCAGGACTTACCAACCTGCTAGGCCTGGCACCATGTGGGCGTAGCCAGGACTTACCAACCTGCTAGGCCTGGCACCATGTGGGCGTAGCCAGGACTTACCAACCTGCTAGGCCTGGCACCATGTGGGCGTAGCCAGGACTTACCAACCTGCTAGGCCTGGCACCATGTGGGCGTAGCCAGGACTTACCAACCTGCTAGGCCTGGCACCATGTGGGCGTAGCCAGGATTTACCAACCTGCTAGGCCTGGCACCATGTGGGCGTAGCCAGGACTTACCAACCTGCTAGGCCTGGCACCATGTGGGCGTAGCCAGGACTTACCAACCTGCTAGGCCTGGCACCATGTGGGCGTAGCCAGGACTTACCAACCTGCTCGGCCTGGCACCATGTGGGCGTAGCCAGGATTTACCAACCTGCTAGGCCTGGCACAATGTGGGCGTAGCCAGGACTTACCAACCTGCTAGGCCTGGCACCATGTGGGCGTAGCCAGGACTTACCAACCTGCTAGGCCTGGCACCATGTGGGCGTAGCCAGGACTTACCAACCTGCTAGGCCTGGCACCATGTGGGCGTAGCCAGGACTTACCAACCTGCTATGCCTGGCACCATGTGGGCGTAGCCAGGACTTACCAACCTGCTAGGCCTGGCACCATGTGGGCGTAGCCAGGACTTACCAACCTGCTAGGCCTGGCACCATGTGGGCGTAGCCAGGATTTACCAACCTGCTAGGCCTGGCACCATGTGGGCGTAGCCAGGACTTACCAACCTGCTAGGCCTGGCACCATGTGGGCGTAGCCAGGACTTACCAACCTGCTAGGCCTGGCACCATGTGGGCGTAGCCAGGACTTACCAACCTGCTCGGCCTGGCACCATGTGGGCGTAGCCAGGATTTACCAACCTGCTAGGCCTGGCACAATGTGGGCGTAGCCAGGACTTACCAACCTGCTAGGCCTGGCACCATGTGGGCGTAGCCAGGACTTACCAACCTGCTAGGCCTGGCACCATGTGGGCGTAGCCAGGATTTACCAACCTGCTAGGCCTGGCACCATGTGGGCGTAGCCAGGACTTACCAACCTGCTAGGCCTGGCACCATGTGGGCGTAGCCAGGACTTACCAACCTGCTAGGCCTGGCACCATGTGGGCGTAGCCAGGACTTACCAACCTGCTCGGCCTGGCACAATGTGGGCGTAGCCAGGACTTACCAACCTGCTAGGCCTGGCACCATGTGGGCGTAGCCAGGACTTACCAACCTGCTAGGCCTGGCACCATGTGGGCGTAGCCAGGACTTACCAACCTGCTAGGCCTGGCACCATGTGGGCGTAGCCAGGACTTACCAACCTGCTAGGCCTGGCACCATGTGGGCGTAGCCAGGATTTACCAACCTGCTAGGCCTGGCACCATGTGGGCGTAGCCAGGACTTACCAACCTGCTAGGCCTGGCACAATGTGGGCGTAGCCAGGACTTACCAACCTGCTAGGCCACCTGCTAGGCCTGGCACCATGTGGGCGTAGCCAGGACTTACCAACCTGCTAGGCCTGGCACCATGTGGGCGTAGCCAGGACTTACCAACCTGCTAGGCCTGGCACCATGTGGGCGTAGCCAGGATTTACCAACCTGCTAGGCCTGGCACCATGTGGGCGTAGCCAGGACTTACCAACCTGCTAGGCCTGGCACCATGTGGGCGTAGCCAGGACTTACCAACCTGCTAGGCCTGGCACAATGTGGGCGTAGCCAGGACTTACCAACCTGCTAGGCCTGGCACCATGTGGGCGTAGCCAGGACTTACCAACCTGCTAGGCCTGGCACCATGTGGGCGTAGCCAGGACTTACCAACCTGCTAGGCCTGGCACCATGTGGGCGTAGCCAGGACTTACCAACCTGCTAGGCCTGGCACAATGTGGGCGTAGCCAGGACTTACCAACCTGCTAGGCCTGGCACCATGTGGGCGTAGCCAGGACTTACCAACCTGCTGGCACCATGTGGGTGGGCACAGATGTGAGCTTGTACATCGGCTATTTTAAAATAGCCAAACATTTAAATATTTAACCCTGCAAGGCCCAGCGATGCTTTTTGGCAACTTTTTTTTTTAATATATTTTTTTAAATGTTATAATTAGTTTTCCTGTTCTTTTATATTTGCATATGAATACCCCTCACAGAGGCTGACATTCACACAACTTCAAGATCTCTGGAGTCAAGTCTAAACGAACAACATCTCACTTTTTCAATATTTTTTTTGGTGATCATTAGAATGTCTAGAACATGTACATCTATCATATAATTAGAGGAGTCAGTCAGTCAGAGGTCACAATGCATTATCTATTCACTCGCTTCAGCGACTGATCCAAACTTTCACATGGCATTGACCATTAGCATTATACACACGGTGACGGAGCCCGATTTTCATTTTTCCCAAATTCAAGCTATTTATTAGCGTTTCTTCACCACTTCTGTTCAGCTCAGCCTGTTGTCAGGGTTACGGCCCGTTCCTCCAGGCCATGGGATCCCATAGCCCCACACACACCTCTCTCACAGTTAGGAATGTTGCAGTGAAGAGACACACGTTCTCTCTCTCTCTCTCTCTCTCTCTCTCTCTCTCTCTCTCTCTCTTTGAACGGGTAAGGTCTAGTATGTTATTATTGTGAAAAATATCCCCAAAATGCAAATTAGAGCATGATTTATGATTCATGATTTATGGCTATAAAACCTTACAAAAACATTATTAATTTTTAAACATTACATTTTCCTCTGATTAGGACTCCTACAACACCATCTGATTTTTTTAATTTATTTTTTTGGCAAGTAGAAATTAACTCTGGTCTTGCAGGGTTAAAGGGACATAATACAGTGATTTGTCATGGAAGTGGACTTCCCAAGCAATATGGAGACGTTTTAATTTTAAAAATCACTTCATAATTGACTAAACTATTATCAAATCAAACTGTGGTGTCTTTCTTTGCTTCCTAGATAGCCGCGCATCGCCGCACCGCACCGCTCCGCGAATGTTTTAGTTATTTTTGGGTGGGCACAAAAACGAAATGGGTGGGCCTAGGCCTAGTCAGGCCCACCCGTAGCTACGCCGCTGCTTTACTCGCTGCAGAAATCCATAAAAAATAACAACATTGTTTTGTAGGAATGATAATCCTCAAAAAAACAAAGTCTTATTCCTTTTGCTTCTCAATCTTTCTCATATCAAGGACCCCCAAATTGACTCTTATTAGCCCGCGGACCCCCCATTTGAAAAGATATACCAGGGACCCCCATAAGAGAAGTGCCTTTGGTCTAGGGTCGCTTCTTTTTGGGCTTGTTTTCCATTTACCAGGCTGTGCTTTTTTCATCCCGCAAACATCTGGCAACCAGGGGCGTCACAAGGGGTAGGAAAGCAGGACTGAGTTACTGGGGCCCAAGGTGGAGGGGCCCTAATAACTTTATCTATTGAAAAATAGCAGATATACAAGCTCACAGCGCGGCACCGAGTGCCGCACTGCAAGCTTGTAGATCTGCTATTTTTGAAAAGTTGTGAAAATGTGTGAAAATCTTTGAATATATGTATTTTTTTAAGCGAACATTTCTAACTCAAATTTTGCTTCTGGGGGTCCCTGGAACTAAATATTTTGAGATCGGGGTCCATGGCCAAATACATATCATCTTGGGGGTCCTTGACATAGGTTTCTTGCACACATTTTCACGATTTTTCAAAAATAGCAGATCTACAAGCTCGCAGCGCGGCACTCGGTGCCGCGCTGTGAGCTTGTATATCTGCTATGTTTCAATAGTTAACATTCATGGGGGGCCCGCAGTGAATCCTTGTACCCAGGGCCCAGAATTTGGTGTGACGCCCCTGCTGACAACAGCACTGATGCCCACTTGGTTTCTCTCTCCCTCAGGTCCTCTGTGCTGCTGCTGGCACCCCTGCTGGCGGAGACGGACACTGCGGCCCCGCTCGGCCACATCTCCGTGCCCGCGGGCACCCAGGGAGCGGACGGCAGCCTCCACGCCCGCTTCAGGTGGATGGCGGAGCACGTGCCCGCCTTCAGGGTGCCGGGCACCCACGTGCACATCCTCACCTCGCCTGACCAGTTCTACCAGGCCATGAAGGTAGGGGAGAGAGAGAGAGAGAGGGACACAGTCATTGATTTTGGAGGGGGGGAGGGTTTTTACAAAATGATAGAGATAGCAGAAGCTCACAGTGCAGATAGCAGAAGCTATTTTCGGCAAAGAGGTTTGGTATAGAGAGGAAAAAAGAGCATACTAAGTACAAAGTGAAAGGTCAAGTTTATGTATGACGGTTCAAATGGTTAAATATCTGAAAACACAAATTGACATGAATCCTAAATACACTGATGATCGTGCTGTCAAACGATGAAACTATATGAAATCTATGAAAAAGTGTTGGGGGTCCCTGCTTCATCTCTCTCTCAACGAAGGGGTCCTTGGCCTGAAAACATGGAGACCCCTGGTATAGAGCATTCAGGAGGTATAGTTCCAGACTTGTACAGAGCATTCAGATATGAGTGGAATGGTTGTCAGGCTACATGAGACTAACAGTTATGCACTTAAACACAGCCTATTTGTGACAAAGTGTCAGCTGAGGAATCTGGCAGTGTCACATGTGCACATGTTGCATGTGACAACAAGCCTGTCAAACTATCCCACTACCAGCAGTGGAAATATTACTCACATTTCTGTACTTAACCTATTTAGAACGGGTACACTATATAGTGTATCATTATTTTATGCTTTAACTGTTGAAAAATAGTGGCACCGAGTGCCGCGCTGTGAGCTTGTATATCTGCTATTTTTGAAAAATCGTGAAAATTTGAATTTTGACCCGATTCTGTGTCTTTTGAATCCTTCTAAGATTTTTTTAAAAACCTATGTTTCTATGTCAGCAATCTGGCCAGCAATTGTCAAAGAAAAGGTCCTTTTCACTTGAACTGGAGCTCAGTTAGTCTGTTCTTGAGAGACTACTATGTCAGTGGTTCTCAAACTTTTTCATGTGAAGGACCCCCAAAATGATATGTATTTGGCCACGGACCCCATCTCAAAATATCTAGTTCCAGGGACCACCAAGAAGCAAAATTTTAGTTACAAATATTCGCTTAAAAAAATATGGATGTTCAAGTGGTCAATATAAAAAAAGGAGAAAAAAAGGTTTCTATCACACAGAGATTTGGAGGACCCCCTGTAGTAACTCTGAGGACCCCTGGCCTAAACAATTATTGTATTTTATTCTTTTAGTGCAATTGTCAATGTTGATTATAGAGATTTCTGTTTTCCTGCAATTTCTGTTGTTGCCGCAATGGTGAGTCAAAACCAAAGCTTCATACTTGTGTAATAGGATGCAGCAATGTATAATGGGAGGATGTAACGATAAAGAATCCTGAATCAATGACAGCCAACCCTCACCGACCAAAAACACGAGCGCAGTCATGCTGAGTATGCTTTCAAAGTGTCTCCTTACACGTGTGGTGTTTTGGTTTGAGTGTTTTGTCCTCTCCTCTGGTTGGTGGTTCATGTTGTTTTGTTTCACTCAGGCACGTATAAAGACAGCCAAGAGGAGGGTGGTGATGGCCTCGCTGTATCTGGGAACGGGTCCTCTGGAGCAAGACCTGGTGAGTGTGTGTGCGTGCGTGCATGTGTGTGTGTGCATGTGTGTGCGTGTGTGCGTGCGTGTACACTTTGGTTTCAGTTTTAGAAATTCACAATCACAACTATGGTTAAAGGAGTAGTTCACCCCTAAAATAAGACACAAAAATAAAAGTACATTTACCCCCATTGATTCCGGATGGGGACCCGGGACCCAAATGCATTTGGGTCTCCATCCGGAATCAATGGTGGTACATTTATTTATCAAATTATTGTCGTAGCAATGCGACAAAAAACAAAGTATTATTGAACTCAAGTCTCCATGGTGTGAGTAATCAATTCTCTCCTTTAAGTTAAGGGAGCTCTTCACTATGTTCATATCATTGGTCTTCACTAATGCTCATTACAAGATGGCACAATACTTTTTACTTTTTATCTTTTTATATTGGTGAAAATACATAACAGGACTCGATGACCAAAATCACACAGATATATAAATGGAATGATACTTTCACAACAGAACAGAATCTTTCTTCATAAAAATAACAATGAACATGTAAGAGACAAAACCAACAAAAGACAACAAGAGTGTGTGTGTGTGTGTGTGTGTGTGTGTGTGTGTGTGTGTGTGTGTGTGTGTGTGTGTGTGTGTGTGTGTGTGTGTGTGTGTGTGTGTGTGTGTGTGTGTGTGTGTGTGTGTGTGTGTGTGTGTGTGTGAGAAACATGCTTTCATAATGTTATGAATGGCCCACTTGCAATACCCTCGCCGCCCACCAGGTCTCAACCACTGTTTAGGGCATGGTTTCCTGTGGTGGTGATTCATGCTTTCATAAGACAAGTTGTTGTGTGTGTGTTTGTGTGTGTGTGTGTGTGTGTGTGTACATGCACCTGTAATGACGGCTCCTCACCTCTAGGTGGACTGCATGGAGGAAGCGCTGCGGCGCTCGCAGGAAGACGGGGACGCTCCTGACCTCAAGGTCTCCGTCCTGCTGGACTACACACGAGGCTCGCGAGGTGCGTAGAGGCCTGGGAACCTTTTTAGGGTTTTAACTCTTTAAAACAAGGTTCTTCAACAGGGGGTCAACTACTACAGGGGGTCCTCCAAATCTTTGTGTGATAGAAACTTTTTTTCTCCTTTTTTATATTAACCACTTGAACCCCAGTGTCCATATTCTGAGAACTTTAGTCAAAAATAGCAGATCTACAAGCTCACAACGCCTCGCAGCGCGAGGCGTTGTGAGCTTGTAGATCGTCTAGTTTCGGCAAAGAGGTTTGGTGTAGAGGGGAAAAAAAGAGCAGAAAGGTGTTGACGGTTCGAGTGGTTAAATTCTCAAATTGACATGAATCCAAAATACACTGATGATTGTGCTGTCAAACAATGAAACTATATGGAATCTATGACAAGGTTGTGGGGGGTCCCTGCTTCATCTCTCTCTCAACTAAGGGGTCCTTGGCCTGAAAACGTTGTAAACCACTGCTTTAAAATATTGTCTAGTCTCCCCTAGCCAGCGTTTTCTAGCGTTTTTTACTACACTAGACTAGATCCACAGACTTATCGATCATCCGGTCTTTAGTTCGGGTGAGTAGAAATAATCTTGTTCTGACAAAAAACGCATCTGGGAAAAAGATTACGAGGTAAATAGACTTGTCTAATTCCATTTCGATTCCATGGAGGCGGATGGACTGGGGGATTTCCAAATGACGTTATTTCCCAGTTGCATTCTGGGTATTGTAGTCCTGGTATCACTCAGGGTTGCAGGGGAGTGATCGGAATCATAAGTATGCGTTTGCACAAGGCAGCTTTGACAACTGACATGTCACACCCACTGCATCTCCTGGAAAAACCCTTGGTTCTGGCATCAGGAAATACTGTAATGGTGTAGATTAAAACGAGAGATTAAACATACCGTAATAAGAAAATGAAAGTTGTCTATTGACGGCACGATTTACCTTTTTACAGCGCCCAGTTTAAATCAGTCAATGTCATTCTTTAACAGATATATATATTTTTTGGCTTTCTGCCCTTTAATTAATAGTTTACAGTGGACATGAAACGGCGAGAGAGAGAGGGATGGGGAGAGACATGCAGCAAAGATAGTCGGGAACGGGACTCGAACCCGCGATGCACTGTCAGGCATTATATTATAGCCTAGGTGCCCGGACCGCAAGGCCAGCAGTCTGGGCCTAAACTGTATAAGTCAGGGGTTCCCAAACTTTTTGGGCCCAAGGCACCCCTATAAATCTGTCTTTCATCCGAGGCACCCCTACATTATATTCATAATTTTCACTCCCAGCCCCTTATATTTATAGCATATTTTAGCGATTATGTTGCAAAGAAAACGTTGAGATAATAGATATTTTGGTTAGAACTGACTGAAAATAACGTATTACAAGTTTAAAATGATACTACATATATTTTTAAGTGTCCAAATAAATTCCAACTATTTTCAAATTATCTTGCGGCACCCCTGGGCTGCTGTCACGGCAACCCAGGGTGCCCCGTCACCGAAAACCCCTGGTATAAGTATTGTTTAGGACGCTCGTTGTTAATCCTAACTGTAGTGTTTTTTAGGATGGTTTAAAGCATTGAACCATTGTTCATTGTCAGCTAAAGGTAGTAGTGTAGGTAAACGTAGTGTTCCAGGGGGGAAGCCCCCAGGAAAAGGAAACCAGTGTTCTTTCTGAAAATCTACATAATGTAGGGGGGAGTAACCAAGATACAAAACTAACTCACACTAGTTCCTAATGCTTTTGTCTGGGTTTGTGCGTCCGCGTGTGTACCAGGGAAATGCAGTTAGAGAGGGTGGCTGAAATTTTAAGGGCCTTTTGGTGAAAACATCGAAAATAGCCGACCTCCAAGCCTCGGACGTTGGCTATTTTTGGTGCTTGATACCACACTGAACTAAGCATAATCAAGTCAACACTGGAGATGTGGCGTAACGGCATGGATTTCTACACAGAGAGGGCAAGCCTTTCAACATAAGACGCTGCATTCATGTTCAGGAGAGTTTGGACAAGGCGATTCTCTTGAATGCTGCCTTCAGGTATGGCATGGAAAGGGGAAGCATTTGGATTTCTTTCACTATAGTATAAACTGCATTCATGGTCTGGAGAGGGCACTTTTTACAGGCGGATAATGTCTGTGTGTGTGTGTCTGTGTCCGTCTGTGTGTGTGTGTGTGCGTGCACAGGCCCGGTGAACTCTCGGACCATGCTGCTGCCTCTCCTGCAGCGGTTCACCAGCCAGATGCGGGTCTCTCTGTACCACACGCCTGACCTGCGGGGTCTGCTCAAGCTTCTGGTGCCCCAGCGCTTCAACGAGACCATCGGGGTCCAGCACATCAAGGTCTACCTGTTCGACGACAGCATCATCATCAGCGGGTACGTGGTGGTCTGTGGAGGCCTGTTTGGAGGCCCTTTGTACTGTATTAGATGCATTAAGACCTGACCTTTTTCATACTTATAGATATTGAAAAATAGCAGCTATTGTAGATCTGCTGTTTTTGAAAAATCGTGAACATTTGTGCAAATCTTTAAATATATATTTTTCACAGCAAACCTTTGTAACTCAAATCTCTGCTTCTGGGGGTTCCCTGGAACAACATATTTTGAGATGGGGGTCCGCGGGCCAAATACATGGCCCATGACATGAAAAAGTTTGAGAACCACTGATTTAGAAGGAGGATTTAGAAGACATAATAGAATTGGGTAAAAAATATTCAAATGCACAAATCAAAAATAGCAGATCTACAAGCTCACAGCATGGCACTCGCATTCCTAAGTGGCTTACCGGAGATTCTACCGGCCATCACTAAGATTTACTTAGAATTCATATAACAGTCATTCTTGGGGAAATAATAAGCTGATGCTACAGTATGGCAATGCGAGTGCAAGGACAAACGTCCAACTTTCACAGGCTCCCGTCACGTGTGGTTCCCAGGCGATAGAAAGAAAGAACAAGGAAAGCAGGTCAGATATTCAAATATCCCTGATATGAACAGGGTAAGATCAATAGAGCAGGATCTACAGGTATGCATATACAGTAGGTCAGATATTCCTGTTATGAGTTGAGTAAGATAGAAACATACATAGGCTTATGTTGGAAGTAATACAGTAAAAAAATAGCAGATACTGTTTATACACAGTGTTCCCACGGTCATGAAACTGATGGCACACATGTGTAACAGCCTCATTATTGCACCATATGATTGCTATAGGCCTGGGAATTCATCAAAAATGTGTGGTAACGTTGTATATGCATATGGTGAAGCAATGGAACCGATACGGAGTGCAGATTTAAGTTTGTATAGGTCAGATATTCCTGTTATGAGTTGAGTAAGATAGAAACATACATAGGCTTATGTTAGAAGTAATACAGTAAAAAATAGCAGATACTGTTTATACACAGTGTTCCCACGGTCATGAAATTCACAAATATTTAGAAATTCCAAAAACAGTTTTTCAGCCCTAGAAAAGTTTTGTTTCTTCTTTTTTGGCTATTGATTGTTATTGCTTGAAATGTATAAAAAATGAAATACTTGTGGCCTAATTTATACAAATAATAATGATAATCTACAAGCTAAAAACACAACACTGTGATATTTTGCTGTTCTTTTCGTCAGGGTGCACTGATGGCACACATGTGTAACAGCCTCATTATTGCACCATATGAGTGCTATAGGCCTGGGAATTCATCAAAAATGTGTGGTAACGTTGTATATGCATATGGTGAAGCAATGGAACCGATACGGAGTGCAGATTTAAGTTTGTATAGAAGTATCGGTATGCAGGTGAGATATGATTCAGTAGTGCATATCATCAGGCATGTCAATAATATGCTGTAAAACACAGGTGGCAGTTGAGTACAACAGCAGCATGATTCTCCTTACAGTCTTCGACATACAGTTAGGTAATACTGTGTGACAGCCAACCAGAGGAAAGTGTCACCGTAACAAGTGATTATAGTGAACCTGCTGTGGAGATGATTATCACAGGCTCTGTAGAAGCTGCCTCGAGAGACGTTTTGTGAACAGACTGACAGTATTGAGTACATGTTGGTTCCTTTCCATCTCATGTCAAAACGTATTTTCCTGCTCAGTTGAATAGCCTTCAAAAACAAATCTGTGCTCTGATCATATCAACGCTCAACAGAGAACAGTGTAGGGATGGGACGATAAGCGATATTATCGTTTATCGTGATAAAAAACACTAACGATAATCATATCGTGGAGATTTAATTTATAGTCATATCGTCCTCCGTCATGCACTGGGATCAATTCACCTTTTATTTGCTGAGCTTGTGAGCTGCATATCCGGTACCACTTAAACCCTCTATAATTGGTAAAAGGTACTTATAATATATGTACTTGATACAATCTTTTTTTTTCACTCTCTATCAAATGTCTGCGCTTGTAGATCGGCTATTTTTGGCAAATGTTCCGCCCCAGGATAATAGATTTTGATTATCGCGATAACATTGTAAATCGCGATTTCTTTGGTCACAATAATCGTGATATGACATTTTCATATCGTCCCATCCCTACATTAGAAATGCAGTTTTAAGGCCCTTTCCCACTGGGCGCGATAGCGGTAAAGATAACACTGTTTTCATTTAGCCATCATAATTGATGTGAACGCAGATATTACGCGCACAGTCAGTGATTTGAAATAACCTTTTAATACAGTAGGCTTGTGTTAGCCTGGTTCCAGCCCATAGACCCGCCCACTCTCAGAGTGGACTCTGAAATCAGGCTAGGCCTGTGTAGTAATTTTAATGATGAACCCACAGTATCTTATTCTCTTTACTTGCTAAATGGGCACGCTTTCTATTGTCTGTACAGTACAAAATAAAACCATTGGTAGTATCCTCCTACAGTATTTCTATTTAACACATCACACACTGGACATGATACGCTATATAGTTGTTAAAACATTAGTGCTGCTTTAGTGCAGTTCCTTTTATGCTTCGTAATGGTACTTAACTTAAAACCGTTACCAGAGCATTTCTTTAGATGAAGCATTTTCCAGTACAATAGCCTTCTGCAGATGAGAGTGACGTGATTCAGGTCATGACCTGGAATATTTTCCGAAAGCTCGGTGATGCTGTGTTGTCCTTGTAACGTTTGTGTATTTTATCACCTACTTCAGGGGTCTTCAACGTTTTCAGGCCAAGGACCCCTTAGTTGAGAGAGAGATGAAGAAGGGACCCCCACAACCTTTTCATAGATATAGTTTCATTGTTTGACAGCACAATCATCAGTGTTTTTTGGATTCATGTAAATTGGTATTTTTAGATAATTAACCACTTGAACCATAATACATAGTAAACTTGACCTTTCACTCTGTACTTAGTCTGCTCTTTTTGCCCTCTACACCAAACCTCTTTGCCAAAAACAGACAAGCTCACAAGCTCAAGCTCACAACGCCTCGCCTAGCGCGAGGCGTTGTAAGCTTGTAGGTCTGCTATTTTTGGCTAAAGTTCTCAGAATATGGACGCTAGGGTTCAAGTGGTTAATATGAAAACGGAGACAATGGTAGTAACTCTGAGGACCCCATAGGGGTCCCGGACCCCCTGTTGAAGACCCTTGATTTACGATATTTGTTTCCCCTGTTCAACCCTGGCTCCCTGCCCTCTCCCCCCCGCTGTGTGTCCCGTCCAGGGCCAACCTGAGCGACTCGTACTTCACCAACCGCCAGGACCGCTACGTGCTGCTGGAGAACTGCTCTGCCGTGGCCGACTTCTTCTCTGAGCTGGTGGAGGCGGTGGGGGACGTGTCGCTGCAGCTGCAGCCCGACGACACGGTCAGCATGCTGGACGGCATGGTGCACCCCTACAAAGGTAGGCATGGCGGTGCCCCCCTACAAAGGTACCGTAGGCACGGTGTCCCCTTACAAAGGTAGACGCTCACAGGGAAAAGTGCACCGTTTGCAAGCGAGTGTCCGAATACATTAGTGATTGCAATTGACTATTTTATACAGAGCGACACAAACATTCAAGATTGGAACACGCAGAGTAAGAATGAGCTCTAGGCAACAAACCAGATTAATAATCGGAGAGCAGAGGGAACAATGTAGGGCCTCAAAGAAACTAATGTACGGTAACAGTTATACAAGAGTGGCAGTGGCTCAGGAGGTAGAGCGGCCGTCTTGGAATCCCTACGTTCCAGGTTCGATTCCCGGCTCCTTCTGACTGCATGTCAAAGTGTCCTTGAGCAAGACACTGAACCACTTATTTCATTAGCAGTTTGGTGCCTTGCATGGTTTCCCCCACCCATTCACACACACACACATTCACACACGGATGGTGAATGAGAAGTACATTTAATGCCCTTTGGCGAAAAGTGCCATATAATTGGAATTGTGTAAATATGAGGTATAAACTCTTGGACTTACAGTTACAAAACAGGCGTTAGAGAATGAAACCGATGGCTGCATTTCCCACACTGACACACTGACTGACTGACTGACTGAGTCACGCGTCACAGTGTAAGAAGTGTTTTGACAGTTCATGGCCGGTTAGCCTCTCGTCAGCCGCTTGGAGCTGACAGATGGGTCATGGAGTCAGATGTTGCTAATGGAGCGTGAAAACACTGACAAATAAAGTGTTCGTCACAGAAGGACTGCATACAGTATGTTGAGTGTGTGTACAGTACATGCGTACTGTGCGTGCGTGCGTGCGTGCGTGCGTGCGTGCGTGCGTGCGTGCGTGTGTGTGTGTGTGCGTGCGTGCGTGAGAGAGAGAGAGAAGCTAAACGTTGGGGCAGGTTGGAGTCGCTGGTTTCTTGCGGTTGGCTGGCCGTGTAACTAGGGTTGGGATCCATTATGACACTGGATCCCAACCACAGGGACCCATATGTGCGTCACGGACAAACGACGCGTTGTGAGCTTGTAGATCTGCTGTTTTCACTAGTTTGGAACTTTGGGTCCCGGGCGAACGTCTAATCTGTCCTTTGGGTCTCAAGCTTAAACGTTTGGGAACCGCTGCTTTAGGAGTTTAAGGAGGCCGGTTCCTTAACGGTTTCCTCTTAACAGTTTCCTATAGGGGGTTCCAAATGGACACTTATAGGTATGTAACTCTGAGGGCGCTTTTCCACCGGCAAAGAACCGGTTCGGGTTCTTCTTTTTTTTCGTCTATGGGATGAACCAGAGGTGAGCTTTTCCACGAGAACCGAGTTGGTTCCGGACTGTAAAAGTTGGTTTGGAACGGGAACCACAGAATCCTTGGTTCCTCAGGTTCAATCATGGTTCAATCTGGTGGAAACGCAAGCCGGTTCGCAAGAACGAACCAAGGTTCCAAGAAAGTTGAACGGCACTGGTTCTGGAACCACGGTTCTTTTGGTGGAAAAGTCCCCTCAGAGTGTACAAATGGAACCATTTGGTTAAATGTGTACACTCTCCAGTGGGTCCCCACCTACATTTGTTAACCCTTCTTGTGCCTATCCCGGACAAGTTCAGGATTTTTTCAATCCAATACAATGTTTTTTTTGCTATTTTACTTACCCTGAGCTGCTTGTAGAGATGTGGGTGGTCCTGGCTCGTCCTACGCTTCCCAACGACCGAGTCTAGATGGTCTGACGACTTATTCCATTGAAAATGGTTTAGAATAAAGTTTAGAGCCCCCCAAAAAAAAATCAATCTATACTGTCGGCGGCGCAACGTATCCCGATCTAGTCCGGGATTTTTAATAAAATGAATTAATTAATCGGAGGCCTCAACAAAGCCCCGGTCTAAATGTCCATCCATGCCCCGGGCCGCGATTCTGTTTACATCGGCCCGTAATCGGGTAACGCCGCCGTACCGCGTCGCCGACTCCAATACAAACTCACATCTTTAGAGACCTTTTTCTCTGAACTGTGTTCCCAGGGCAGCGACAAAGTTGTTTTGCGGCTAAATAGCTTCAGATCGGGCTTCTAAAAAATAAAGAAGCCAATAGCTAACTGTTAGCTCACTTCCTCCGGTCTTCGTTCATAACAGTGTTTGCAGTGAAAGCCCAAGCCACTTCTGCCTGTGTACCCGGAAGTTAGAGCGAAGGCCTATGGAGAAATGTCTGGCACTCTAGCGGCACCTTGTGGCCCCTGCCAGTAAGTGGGTTAATATAGCTTCAAAATAAATTCAACCACGCATTTTATAGGTTTGATATTTGCAGTACAAGCTCACAGTCACTTGGAGCTGTGCTGCAAGCTTGTAACGTTGTGAGCTATTTTTGAAGAAGGTCGAGATAAAGTTTGGACATTTTTAACACAAATCTGCTCTTATGAAGGGTCCCTGGCACAACATATTGTCAGATGGTGGTCCGCGGCCAGATAATGATTTAGATTTTAAACCACTGGTCTAGGACGCTCCAAAACCGGGATTGGGATCATCATCGGACCCCCACCTCCCAAAAAAAAAAGAAGTGCGTGCGTGCGTGCGTGCGTGCGTGCGTGTGTGTCTAAGTGGATCCCAGACTGCCAGGATGCTGGACAGTGGGTTGAATGACATCATGTCTGCAGTTGAAACGGACACCAGAAATAGAGTAGTGATGTCACGATGCGTTTCTGGAAGACACACACACACACACACACACACACACACACACACACACACACACACACACACACACACACACACACACACACACACACACACACAGTGAAGTTGATAATGAATGGTGGTAATAGAAAGGTGATGGAGAAGACTGGTGCTTACAGTAAAATAAAGGCTGACTCTGCATTTCCACTTCTTCCCAATCGCCCTCTGTGACTCACAGCGGGAAGTGGCTGTAGGCGCCTCTCTGATACACACACACACACGCACACACACACACACACACACACACACACACACACACAGAACACACACTTAACACTTCGCCCAGAGAACATCCCTGACCCAAACTAGCCTCTGACCCATTGAGGTGTGTGCGTGCGTGTGTGTGTGTGTGTGTGTGTGTGTGTGTGTGTGTGTGTGTGTGTGTGTGTGTGTGTGTGTGTGTGTGTGTGTGTGTGTGTGTGTGTGTGTGTGTGTGTGTGTGTGTGTGTGTGTGTGTGTGTGTGTGTGTGTGTGTGTGTGTGTGTGTGTGTGTGTGTGTGTGTGTGTGTGTGTGTGTTGCGACCGTCAGGTTGCAAGTTACTATGAAAAGCTCTACCGGCTGTCTGTCCGTCACATCATGTCACACTTTTGCCCCTACACTTATCTCTGGCACCGTTGCCCCTAACCATGCCAAACTTTGCACACACACTCCTTGGCTGCCAAACCACAACCTCCTCATTTCTCACATGGCCCTCTTATAGTGCCACCATGAGGCCGATTTTTGCAAAACACATTTTTGGACACTGCTCCTACAGATTTTGCCCTAAAATCACGCAAAGCGGTACACAGTATGTCTAAAGTCATGTCATCAACATGGATCTGTTAAAAATAATAACCATAAGCAAAAGATAAGAAAGAACGAAAAAGTAATTTACAGGAATGCTTTCTGGAACATTTTTTTAATAGTGATTTAAACAATGTAAGGGAATCAGTGAGGCGAATTCCAGAGCATTCCAGAGCCTAGGAGCTCGGACGGCAAAGGCCTGATCACCCTTAGTAACATAGGTCGCAGTACAGACTTTTAGGAGCCTCTTGTCTTTCGACCTCAGGCCACGAGGAGGATCATAGGGGGGCAGGAGCTCAGAGATGTAGTGAGGTGTCATTAGGATTTGTTTTCTCGCTCCTATCTCTTTCTCTCTCTTCTCCAGGTAACCGGGCAGACTTCTCTTCGTCAGCCAATAAGAGGATCATGGAGGTGGTGGACGCGGCTCGGACGCGGCAACACATCCTGAACGTCCAGGCAGCGGCGGAGGAGGAAGACTCTGGGGACGAAGGAGGAGGAGGGGGGTCCGGGGGGGAGCAGGGGGAGGGTCAAGGGGACACCTGGGTGTTCCCTCTGGTGCAGATGAAACCTCTGGGCATCCAGCAGGACGAGCACATCACACAGGTAGGGGGGTAGGGGTGGTGGGGGTAGCCTTGCGATATATATATATATTTTTGCACCGGCGGATTGGTCTAGTTCCAGGCTAGGTAGGGTGGGGGTGGCTCCCCAATAGAGTGTATGCGCATGCATGAAGTGAATGGCAAATCCAGTGCCAAATCGAGTGGCAAAGTGAGTTTAATTTTGTTTAACGTCGTTTAATGCAATCAGATAGGACTTTTCTGTTTGGATGTATGGGCTGTCAAGGCCAGAAAGTAGTTTTTGTCACTCAGTAGACCTGTTCCCGCATAACTCCGGTTATGATGATGATGTCACATGCATACCCTCTAGGGATGGGACGATATGAAAATGCCATGCCACGATTATTATGATCAAAGAAATTGCGATTTACAATATTATCGTCATAATCAAAATATCCCCAACATCCATTATCCTGGGGCAGAACATTTGCCCAAAAATAGCAGATCTACAAGCTCACAAAGCATTGTAGATCGGCTATTTTTTTTTAGAGAGAGATTTGGTAGAGAATGAAAAAAAAAAGACTGTATCAAGTATGTTATTTACAGGTCAGTTTTTACCAATTATAGAGGGTTTAAGTGGTATCAGATATGCAGCTCGGCAAATAAAGGGCCCAGTGCATGACTGAGGATAATTTCATCGTAAATTATAATCTCCACGATACGATTATTATGAGTGTTTTCTTTATCTCGATAAATGATAATAACGATTATCGTCCCATCCCTACTCCCAATACCTGACCTATCCTGACCTAGGCTCGCGTAGCAAGGCTTACTCGTCTGCGAAGAGAAACGCCTGGTCAAGATATGAGGCAGAGACCGTTCTAGGAGGTGGGGCTGAATTTTCCCGGAAGTTGTATATTTTTCACAGTGCGGTGTTCCTCCAAACGTGTTCCCCGCCGGAAGAAAATCCGGTCTACCTCTCCTGCTCCGTCGGTTGCGCTAACAATATACAAACAAAAACATTGATTCAGGCGATTACACCTATTAAGAGTGAGTTAAGAGCTACAATCAATTTGAGTTTTTTCGCTTGGGAATGTTAACAGACCGCATGACGTAACGTCCGTTAAACGCAGCACTTCCGCTAGAAATCTTGGAACCAAGTGGAAGGCATATCTTGCCCAGGGTGATCCTGACCTAAAGCCTCACCCTGAGCCATGGTTTCTTGTCATGACGACACCAGTGTCTTTTGTTGAGATTCTAAATTCTTAACTCCCCTGTGTCTTTAAAGAGGTGGTGCCATAGTTTTGTACTTTTTCTAGTTTTCATGTGTCTAGGAGGTTGACAGTACTGTACTTCATTAGACCCCCTGGTGTGGTTGATATGAGCAATTATGTATTGCCTTTCTATTTGGGTTTTAGCTGTAGGCTGCCACCTTGTGGGGTCAAATGTGCCGGTCCAAAAACACAGATACTTATTACATCACAGAATCAACCCCTCCCCTAATTACCATTCACCCAACATACGTGGGTGTGGCTAACTTCAGCTGGGTCACCACCCACCATGACAACCACGCATACCAAATTAACTGGTGAGTGTGGCCACATAAAAACATAATTTTAACTCATTCTGTACACTTTTTTGGAAAAAATCTTCCTCCTAGTATAATCATAATAGTAGATAATCATGTTTTATAGGGGGGAAAAATCATGGCACCCCATCTTTAAACCAATTCAGTGACTTGGATTGGTGCATGGCTGAGCATGGATCTGATTGTAAATATACCATCATTTATTTATTTCACTGCAGATATTCTACATATTCGATTTTTAATAATCCTTAACCCTTAAATTCAATTCATTATTTCAATGGACTAAACTCTTGTTTTATTCGATGGCCTTCCTGCCCTGGCATTTGGCCGTTGTGCCCTCAAAAAAAAAAAAAAAAGGAAAATGCCAGGCCTGGTCCCACACTGGTCTTTTTATTCGTAAGTTGGTGACTGTGGCAGGTAGATTGATGTCCCAGAGTCTTTTTATTCGTAAGTTGGCGACTGTGGCAGCTAGATTGATGTCCTATAGTCTTTTTCTCAGAGGCCGAGCCAAGTTTCTGGAACTGTTGTCAAGAGCTGACGCGTGCTACGCACGGCATGTCATATACTTACACATGATCTATGGATGTGGAACAGGTTGGGCGTACCGGTACTTAAAAAATGATCCATCAGTCAACATGTCAGGAGTTACTTCCTCCCCCATATTACTATATGCCTGTGATGCAGCTGGTGAATAGGCCTTGTATATAAGTAACCTATACAGTCAATCTATTCAGGCAGTATTTTGTGAAATAAAGAGCCAGCAAACGAGAAAGGGAGTGAAATTACATTATGAGGTGAGTTTTGAAACTGGATTTTATCACTGGTTCCCAAACCTTTTAGCTCAAGACCATCAATAAAGTTTGTCCGGGACACAAACTAGAAAAATACTGTAGCAGATCTACAAGCTCACAACGGTTCGCTTCGCGTAGTGTTGCGAACTTGTAGATTAGATATTTTTGCTACTTCTTAATTCATATTTCTTAATTCATTTCTTTTGTTCTAAAATTGATAAAATGTTATACAAAAAATAGAATATTTTTTTAATTTAGGAAAATAAAAATTGATTTATATTTGAGTCGTGGCCCATATACATTGGTCTGTGACCCACAAATGGGTCAGGGAAACTGTGGGTTCTGTGACTTCAGCATGATGATCTTATTTGGAAGAGCAGCGTTTCTGTCTCTCAGTGAAGGAGAACACGTACCAGAGCTTCACTGACTGCTCTATGCTACGTCGTCAGACCATCTTAAATCTGTTTAAATCTGTAGGGGCAACCTTCACAACCTTTTTGTGGATCAAGGCCCACTTGAACATCTCAAACTCGTTCATGGCCCACCCATCTGACCACAATGGCTGCTGCGTTTTAAGTGCGCAGAGTGAATTTTGAGAGCTGTTTTGGCTCAGTGGAACTAACGTAACGTGTTATACCTAATACCTGCTAGTTTACGTTACAACATCACAATGAGAACTCATTTCTCACGTTGA
Source organism: Nannobrachium achirus (assembly GCF_963921795.1). Taxonomy (NCBI): domain Eukaryota; kingdom Metazoa; phylum Chordata; class Actinopteri; order Myctophiformes; family Myctophidae; genus Nannobrachium; species Nannobrachium achirus. The sequence goes on along the minus strand of NC_137825.1, from coordinate 12,893,296 downwards.
TAAAAAATACATATACATCAATGAAATCTTAGTGGTTGGGAATGACTGAGGTAGGTTATAGTTTTATATGTATAGAATCGACGACAACTACTGTCACATGCTGTCCTGCAACACACCACACCTCCGATTCCGCAAAACCAGCAGTATGCAATGTACACACACACACACACACACACACACACACACACACACACACACACACACACACACACACACTCTGACACACACTCACACACACACACACACACACAAACACTCTCACACACACACACACACGCACGCACGCACGCACACAATGTAAAAGCACACACAGGGAAGGCTTTACTGTGGCTCTGACACACACACACACACACACACACACACACACACACACACACACACACACAATGTAAAAGCACACACGGGTAGGCTTTACTGTGGCTCTGGTGCTGAGTAGAAAGGCAAAGCCGGCATTAATGGCATCTTTCAGCCCAGTCTTGCACAATGACAATCTCTGTGTGAAAGTGGTCACAGACATGCAAGGTGAACACGACACCATGGCCAGCCACGATGTTGTGGCTGCTTGTAATAAACGTTTATTGGCAGGTTTGGCGCTTGTTCAAGGCATGCTTATCTCATGATCAAGTCATTTCTTGGAAAGCCACACCTGTCAATGTCAGGTGCCTTAATTACGGCGAGAAGAAATGAATGCTCGCTGACACGAGTGTGATTGTGAAACGGTATTTACTGTAGTGTACTACATACACCTTCACTGGAGTCTGTCTTGGTGCATTGATGCACACTGGTCTAAGAGTCTCATTATTGCATTGTATGGTTGCTATAGGCATGGAAACGGGGTGAAATACTTTGGAAAAGCTATGGAAATGTTATTGAAATGTATTTTTTTTTTTTTCAAAATGTGACCCATTTAGACGCATTATTTTATGCTTTAACTATTAAAACATAACAGATATACAAGCTCACAGCGTGGCACTCGGTGCTGATCTGTGAGCTTGTAGATCTGCTATTTTTCTTTTTTTAATCGTGAAGTCTTTAAATATTTTGATCCAATTCTAAAAGTATGTTCTAAATCCTTCTAAGGTTTTTTGAAAAACCTATCTTTCTATGTCAGTGACGCTCAAGCTTTTTCATGTGAAGGACCCCCAAAATTACATGTATTTGGCCGCGGACCCCCATCTCAAAATATTTAGTTCCAGGGACCCCCCAGGAGCAGAGATTGGAGTTTCAAAAGTTTGCTTTGAAAAATATATATGTCAAGATTTGCACACATTTTCACGACTTTTTCAAAAATAGCAGATCTACAAGCTTGTTGCGACCATCAGGTCGCAGTTACTATTAAAACCTCCACCGGCTGTCAGTCAGTCTGTCAGTCAGTCATACGTCACACTGTTGTCCTTTTCATATCTCTGCCACCGTTGCCCCGATCCATTCCAAACTTTGCACACACATTCCTTGGCTGCCAAACCACTACTTCTACCCTCATCTCTCACATGGCCCTCTTCTAGCGCCACCATGAGGCCGATTCTTGCAAAACACATTTTTGGACACTGCTCCTACAAATGTTTCCCTAAAATCACGCAAATCGGTACACAGTATGTCTAGAGTCATGTCATCAACATGGATCTGTCCCATTTAGCGCCACCTTCAGGCCGAGTTTTTTAAACACATTTTTGGACACTGCTCCTACATATTTTGCCCTAAAATCATGCAAAGCGGTACACAGTATATCTAGAGTCATGTCATCAACATGGATCTGTCCCATTTAGCGCCACCATCAGGCCGATTTTTGAATGCGACTTGACGGTCGCTTATCTCCCGATTAGGGAGTCTTACTGGTAATAATGCGTTCCCGGTCTAAAAAAGGGTTAATAACTTTTTTCCGTTGTTTTCCACAGCGCTTGCTGACGGACGCGGGCCCCGACGCCACGGTGTTCCTGACGTCGGGCTACTTCAACCTGACGCGGGCCTACATGGGCCTGGTGCTGGGCGCGGGCGCCGACTACCGCATCCTCACCGCCTCGCCAGAGGTCAACGGCTTCTTCGGCGCCAAGGGCGTGGCGGGCGCCATCCCCGCCGCCTACGTGCACATCGCCCGCCAATTCTACACCAAGGTGTGCCAGCTGGGCCAGCAGGAGCGGGTGCGTCTGCACGAGTACCACCGGGCACAGTGGACCTTCCACGCCAAGGGTGGGTTCTGGTGGGACCGGTGACCACACGCATACACTAGGGCATTCACGAATAGTGATTTTTAGTATTCGAATTATTCGACCTCAAAGTATTCGAATATTCGACAGGACTGGCCAAACTGTCAAATATTAAGTAAGCAAGAGGCGAACATTGTGAAAATAGAAGATCTACATGCTCACAACGCCTCGCGTTGCGAGGCGTTGTGAGCATGTAGATCTGCTATTTTCACAATATTTATCTGCGGAACCGAGTCACATTAAATGTAATACCTACAATTCCAAGTGCTTGTCAGGGTGGGGGTCCCCATTTCAAGTATGTTTATTTTGGGGGTCACGGCCTAAAAAGGTTTTGAGAACCCCTGGTATAGAGCATTAACAGGGGCATTGACAACTCATTCTTATGACTTGATGTCAGAGCGGCAAACCCATAGACCGTAAAGAAGTGTACACAACGTCCAGACGGACAGAGTCAGCAATGTGCCGTTTCACATACTAGACTGCGACCTTCGGTCACAATAGTTGTTACTTGGGAGTCAGAAATAATGACTTGTCTTTTAGTTCTACTGCATCTCTTCTCCACTAGTGAAAATGTATGAGAATCACTTCTGTGCTGCTTTTTGCTGTTGGGGGGGGGGCCACTATTCACCCTTATACAAATGCCATTTCTCCCATAGTTCTTTGGTCCTCAGGTTATAAGTCTCCACCACGTTTTTAAATAGAAATATTGTATTTCTGACTCCACTACATTTCTAGGAAGGCACTCTGGGGACTCAAACGTAGAACAAATATGTTACGAAATAAACAACTTAAGCACTATTTCAATTATTTTTAAAGGGTTAAGGGCTGTTGTTTTCAATATATATATTTATTTACATTTCCAGTGAATTTCTGAAGATGTACATCGTAATTTGTACTTTTTCCAATACACTTTGTGTCTGCCACTGCTTGCGGGCAGCAGCAGCAGCGCTGTAGCGTGAGAGAGGCTGGCTGGTACAGTCATCCTGTCATAGCCTGGGGACAGGGATGCACACACACACGCACACGCACGCACGCAACACACACACACACACACACACACACGCGCTCTCTCTCATACTTTGGTTTTGGACAGACTCCGGGGATTTCTGCATGTGCTTCCCTTTTAGCTGTGGTTTTTGGTCGACTTGAAAATCCCTCCTGGAAAACGTGGCTTCAGATTCTTTTTAATTTAGACCGAGAACACATTATTATGCATTATTTTATGATTTAACTACATCCGCTATTTTTTTTTATCTTGAAAATGTGTCCAAGTCTTTGAATATTTGTGTGTGTCTTCTAAATCCTTCTAAGGTTTTTTGAAAAACCTATGTTTCTATGTCAGTGGTGCTCAAACCTTTTCATGTGAAGGACCCCCAAAATGATATGTATTTGGCCACGGACGCCCCTTCTCAAAATATTTAGTTCCAACTTCCAGGGACCCCCCAGAAGCAAAATTTGCTTGTTACAAATATTCGCTTAAACCATTACCTCCTTCTTCCCCTCCTCTCCTCCAGGTCTGTGGTATTACCTGCAGGGACAGGAGAGGCCTTGCATGACTCTGATCGGATCGCCTAACTTCGGCTACCGCTCCGTGCACCGCGACCTGGAGGCACAGATCGCCATAGTAACCAAGAACCAGGGACTGCAGGCCCAGCTGCAGGAGGTAACTACCACCCCTCACAAATCTTGTTTCTGTGTTCGCACCACATTAGGTATGGGAGTTTGTTGTCGTTGGTCATGTTTTCAAACTCACTTCGGGTGTGTGTAATCTGTGGGAAGTATTGCATCTCTGATGTCTTGGTATAGTGGGCAGGTGGTTAAAAAGTGTAGCTCTGTTTCTCCCACATTTTGTGTGCAGTGGGTGCATAGTCTGTCTTCCCTTGGGGTGTCTGTGGCAGCCTTTCTCTAGTGCAAGGCAGTGTTCGCTTAGTCTGTACCTAATCAAGGCTTTCCTAAGTGTTTTGGGTCGTTTACCGTGCTCACGCAACCCCCCCCCCCCCCCCCCCCCCCCCCCCCCCCCGACAGTCAGAAGTGATGACTCAGTTCTCCTGACTTTGATGCATTCACAGACACACAGTCACATACTGTATACAGTTACACACTGGCACGCACATAACACAGCATGCATACTTTATGACTGGTCTGACTGAATGTGTTCATTTGTTTAACCCCATAACCTCAACCCTCTCTGCTTCATGGGGATTTTTATGTCTTATAATTGGATACAAGGCTTCATGTGTGTGTAATTGATATAAAATAAGTCATTTTTTGGGTGAACTACATCTTTCAAAGAATTCCTTCACCCAAAAATGGCCCAAAATGACGCCATTTCCTTCATTGTGAATGAAGAATACAGACATTTAAGAAAATATTTGAATTTAAGAAAATAGGGTTCCAAGATTAACAACCACAAAACTATATTTAAAAATAACTGTAATAAGAATTCCTACTCAGTAAAATCGCTGTTGCGACACAAAGGTGAATAAGTGATAGAGGAAAAGTCATGTGGAGGTGAAAGTATTCTTCTGAATTCAGAGACCAGGAAGCGCTGCGTGGGTCCGTAATTATCAGGTACCGAAACGGGTGCTCTTTGGCGAGGGTTCAATTATAGGTTTAGACGTTTTAAGTTCCTTCCCTTTTTGGTTGGCTGACATCCAAGTGAGAGAATCATATCAGGTGAACTTAGAGAAGAATCCAAGGCACTTAAAAGGTCTTTATTACTGTAGTGTAGGTCATGGCTTGGCAAAGTTCTAAATACGCAGGTGACAAAAATGTGTTTCGGTTTCTGTCTCCGATGGCGGCCTCTTGAGTTTTTAAAACTTTGCCAAGCCATGACCTACTAAAGGCCATTCCTTTAACCACTTAACCTACACTTTATCTGCAAGCTCAAACGCGTCTTGAGCTTGTAGATCTGCTATTTCCGCTATTTTAGAAAACTTTTGAAAATATACAGTATGAACAATTTCCATCATGAAAACGATTACAACATTTATGCAAAACATAATCTATTTTCTTTTTGTGTTTAGGCGATTATGTCAATAATAGCGAAGGGCATAAAATCTAGTGCCCGGGTAGCTCAGTCGGTAGAGCTCTCGCCTTTGTACCGAAAGGTCGTGGGTTCGATTCCGGGCACCGCCAACTCAGCGTATGAGTAGCACGGCTTGGCAAGTTGTGCGGCAAGTACTGGGAGCTGATGGTAGGTGTGGCGCTCCACCTCAGCAGGCCATCTCCCAGGGGTCTAGCGCATTGTAACGGGGACAGACTCCCGCGTGTTACCGGCTGATACCGACAATAAGCCACTCCCGACCTACTTTGCATAAAATGCATCTCTGCATGGTCCCTAACTAAACACTGTCCTTCCACTGTGTGTCTGTTAGGAGCAGGAGATGTTGTACAGGAGATATTAAACACACTGTCCTTCCACTGGGTCTGTTAGGAGCAGGAGATGTTGTACAGGAGATATTAAACACACTGTCCTTCCACTGGGTCTGTTAGGAGCAGGAGATGTTGTACAGGAGATATTAAACACACTGTCCTTCCACTGGGTGTCCTGTCAGGAGCAGGAGATGTTGTACCAGAGATATTAAACACACTGTCCTTCCACTGGGTGTCCTGTCAGGAGCAGGAGATGTTGTACCAGAGATATTAAACACACTGTCCTTCCACTGGGTGTCCTGTCAGGAGCAGGAGATGTTGTACCAGAGATATTAAACACACTGTCCTTCCACTGGGTGTCCTACTGTATGTTAGGAGCAGGAGATGTTGTACCAGAGATATTAAACACACTGTCCTTCCACTGGGTGTCCTACTGTATGTTAGGAGCAGGAGATGTTGTACAGGAGATATTAAACACACTGTCCTTCCACTGGGTGTCCTACTGTATGTTAGGAACAGGAGATGTTGTACCAGAGATATTAAACACACTGTCCTTCCACTGGGTGTCCTACTGTATGTTAGGAGCAGGAGATGTTGTACAGGAGATATTAAACACACTGTCCTTCCACTGGGTGTCCTACTGTATGTCAGGAACAGGAGATGTTGTACCAGAGATATTAAACACACTGTCCTTCCACTGGGTGTCCTACTGTATGTCAGGAACAGGAGATGTTGTACAGGAGATATTAAACACACTGTCCTTCCACTGGGTGTCCTACTGTATGTCAGGAACAGGAGATGTTGTACAGGAGATATTAAACACACTGTCCTTCCACTGGGTGTCCTACTGTATGTCAGGAACAGGAGATGTTGTACCAGAGATATTAAACACACTGTCCTTCCACTGGGTGTCCTACTGTATGTCAGGAACAGGAGATGTTGTACATGAGATATTAAACACCCTGTCCTTCCACTGGGTGTCCTACTGTATGTTAGGAGCAGGAGATGTTGTACAGGAGGTCTACAGAGGTGTCCAGCTCCACGTTCGAGCGCGCCGACCGCCACGTCAAGCTGTGGGTCAAACTGGTGACGCCCCTCATCAAGAACTTCTCATCAAGAACTTCTTCTGAGAGCCCAGCAGGTACGCACAAGGCCAGCATGCACGCATGCACACACACACACACATGAAAAGATGTCCCATGATGCCTCGCGAAATAATGTAGTCAGGATAGCCTACCAAACCGTCCATTCACTTGTAATCATCATGACTGCAGACAAATGGATATATCTCAGATTCTTTTCCCAGATTGCGTATTTTTTGGTCAAAACGGACGCTCGGATCATCGCGGTTGTATTTTTATCTTTTCCCCATGAAAGAAAAGTCTCCCATGACCGTAACCTCCTGAGTACATAATGGACACATGCTGTGTCAAAAATCAGGTAAAAGTATTAGGAAAAAGCCTTGGCAGTAATCTACATTAATTTGATTAAAGATTATAGCAGTCAAAGTGTTTCATTTTTAGATTTTGTTTTAGTCGACTAAATCTACAGTTTATTTTTCTTTATTTCAGTACTTTTTTTTTTGTACATTTTCAGGTGGGGGCACTATGGCACACTCTCTCTCTCTCTCTCTCTCTGTCTCTTGCCCTCTGGTTATAATGGGTTAAGCAGATTGTCAGTGTCCTTGATGATCAAGGCTCAACCTTGACTGCACAGTTCTTCTGGTACACAGTCTAATTCCCCTGGAGGGAGCAGAGCTCAGCTCTGACGCTGCACTGGGCCGTCCGCTCCGCAACGCTCCGCCATCTGGACTTTGGGTTGGAGGCAGGGGCGGTGCAGTTCCCGTACCAGATGGAGACACAGCGTTGTCATTCAGGATGTGACCTCTGTTGTAACCGGGGCTGTTTGTCGACATTCATTTACATTTTCGGTTCATTTGGTGGACACTGCAGCAGTGGTTCTCAATCATTATTGGGTCAGGCTGCCCTGTAAATGACTTGTTCATCCACGTCACCCCTAAATTACATTATTATTTCTTTACAGTAGCTTACATTTCAAATAAGTAAATCTTTCCTCCTAAGTACATATCGTCGTTGTCGGGTGGAAACCTTGTATGTCCAAGACTGTTCGTTTTATATTTATCATTTTAAAAATGAACGAAACTAGTGAAAATAGCAGATCTAAAAGCACACAACGCCTCGCATCGCGAGGCGTTGTGTGCTTGTAGATCGGCTGTTTTCACGATTTTTGTGCGACAGCCTTGTATGATGAAGCAGGGCTTTACTTGGTGAAAAAACATACAAATTTGAAACTTGGAGATACGCGGTTTCTGCCCGACAGTGACGATATGTGGGTTTTACTGTCCTTTTCCTGAAAGGTTTTCTTTCCCTGTTTTGTCTTTCTAATCTTGATGGAGAAAGGAGTGTTTTTGCAGAAACCCACAAATGGCAAGAAACCCACTCCATTCCCATTGAAAAGCAGAATCCACCTTCATAGGTCGATTTTAACTTTGAAGTCAGAGAAGTTCATACAAATAGCTAAAATAGCTGATCTACAAAATCATTGTTCTGCCTTTCCACTGCCAATGGCAGGACGTGTGGAGTTTTGAAAATCTGTATGTCACAAGGACAACTTGAGAGAATGTTTCCATTATTATAGGACAGATTGAAAATAACTTTTACACTTGGTACACTTGGTGTTTAACCACTTTAGGCCTAGAATTATTGAATGCTTTAACCAGTGAAAAATAGCAGATATACAAGCTCACAGCAGCTTGTAGATCTGCTATTTTTGAAAAAGTCGTGAAGATTTGTGCAAATCTTTGAATATATGTATTTTCAAAGCGAACGTTTGTAACTCAAATTTTGCTTCTGGGTGGTCCCTGGAACTAGATATTTTGAAATGGTTGTCCGTGGCCAAATAAATATCATTTTGGGGGTCCTTCACATGAAAAGGTTTGAGAACCACTGACATAGTAGTCTCTCGAGAACAGACTAACTGAGCTCCAGTTAAGTGAAAAGGACCTTTTCTTTGACGATGGACGGCCAGATTGCTGACATAGAAACATTGGGTTTTTCAAAAAATCTTAGAAGGATTCAAAAGACACTTATAGAATTGGGTCAAAATTCAAATTTTCACGATTTTTCAAAAATAGCAGATCTACAAGCTCGCAGCGCGGCACTCGGTGCCGCGCTGTGAGCTTGTATATCTGCTATTTTTTTATATTTAAAGCATAAAATATTGCGTCATATTGTGTTCAGGCCTAAATGGGTTAACCACTTTAACCCCAGCATCCCTTCTCTGCAGGGAACATTCACCAAAAATATCCAGATCTATAAGCTCACAGCGCGTCAGATCGTCTATTTTTGGTAGAGTGACTTGGTAGGCTGAAAAAGATTGCACCAAGTACAGTGCAACTCAGGTCCGTGTCACTAAGGGGCATGGAAGAATCTTGGCCAATGTGAATGCTGGTCAGCAGGGACCAGGCAACAGTTTTCAGGAACAGTTCAAATCAATCGAATTGCAGTGTGAATCCGCCCTAAGTATAAATGGTTTAACTGAAGTGATATTGAAACATTCCAAATACTGTACTATCATTATCAAAGTATTCCTGGACTTTGTCATGGCACAGTCACTGCACAGTACTAAAAGTGTGAATGGGAGACAGTTTGAATCACTTAAAAGCGCTCTCTAGATGTAGTAAACTGAACCTGAGTTGGCTCTGGTTTCAAATGGTTTAGATTGTATTGCAGATCTTTTTCATAGATTCCATAGATGGCTTCGTAGACTTGTTTGACAGCACTGTCAATGTTGAGTGTTGGTTTCATGTTAATGTGTATTTTCAGAGTCAGACGGTTAACCACTTAAACCCTCAATACTTTGAAAACCTTGTACTTAGTCTGCACGTATTGCAGCGCACAGTAGCAACAGATACAAGTTGACAATATGCTGAATTTAGATTTCATTTGGATATATCGTGGCCCACGACAGAAGCCCTGTCTGTCTACAACACAACCCACGGTTTGACCAGAGTTCAACATCACTTTAAGTACATGTTTTTAACGTATCCGCTAAGAACTACTGGTGACCATGTGATGAGAGTTGGTTGTCAGAACTCGTTGACTCCCTCACGCAGCCACTAACAGGGCTTTTCCTTCACATGCTGTTCTCCTAAACACAAACAGAAAGGCTAGAGCTCGTGTCAAGCAGCCTGTGGTTTCGTAGAAATGTCTACAGTCATTGTGGTGCGTCCCGGTTCCAGTGCCATAACAAGTACTCGGATTAGTTTTTTTAAAGTAAAAGTAGATCTGCCACAATGTCCATAATAAATCTATTGCAAGTTAAAAAGGCCTATATTCTAAATTGCGCTTGAGTAAAATCATCAAAATATACTTATACAGGGTATATCTGCATGTGTATAAAGTTATAATTTAATGACTTTTAATACCAAAATTGGTCAAATTGACAAATATTGCTTAAGAAAGAGGCTCACCTTCTGCCAATCTACAAGATTGTAGTTTGGCTATTTTCTCAATATCTGTGGAACCGACAAGTCAAACTAAATGTTATGCCTACAATTCCAAGTGCTTGTCAGGGTGGGGGTTCCCCAGCTCAAATATGATGATTATTGTGGGGGTCGCGGACTGAAAAGTTTGGAAACCCTTGACTTGAAGCACTCATTATGCAGAACGTTTCGTTTCACGGTTGTTTTTCAACCTTTTGACCTAATGTTTCAATGTTTCACTGGTCAGGAAAACGGCAATAAATAAATAAGGGATCAAAGTGTTCCCTTAGTTATTTTTGAGCAGTACATGTTTAGTAATAATTGAAGCAATTGAAGTTTAATAATAATGTATTGGAGTCCAAAGTACAATCCTTACCTGTGGAATTGGAAGTATTGAAAATGGAAACATTCAAGTGAATTTAAATGTACCTCAAAGTTGTACTTAATTACAGTACTGGAGTAAATGTCCAGCAATGCTCTGTTCCTGCACTTCCCATAAACACAACGCTGTTCTTCGCTGATTCACTTCCATCATGGACTGAGTCACTCTGCTATTATAATCACTGTTTCTCAACCTGTGGGTCGGGACTCCGTTGTCATGGCAGTGGCAACCTGCTGCTGTGAAATGCCGTGCCACAGAGTGTCTTCATTACTAGCAAGACGCCTAAGGGCGACAAGCGACCTCGCTCTAAAGGGCCAGGTCGCGCCATGTCTTGGCCATCTGGCCAGTGATGTATACCAGTGTTTCTCAACCACTGTGCCTGGGGACCTTTGGTGTGCCCCTGAGAAGGGTCAAGTGTGCCCCTTGAAACTGCTTGAAAGCCAGTATTGAATTTATCATTTTAAAAATGATTTAAACTAGTGAAAACAGCCGATCTACAAGCACACACGTTGTGTGCTTGTAGATCTGCTGTTTTCACTACTCTTGTGCGACAGCCTTGTATGATGAAGCAGGGCTTTACTTTGCGAAGAAACGTACAAATTTGAATCTTTAGAGATACGAGGTTTCTTCCCGACAGTGACGATATTTACGCCCCCGTATTATGTTGGTGTGCCCATCATGGATTCTTGGGACATGAAAAGTGTGCCCATGCAGAAAAAAGGTTGAGAAACACTGATGTATACTGTACGTACCGGACCAGTTACCCATATATGGAGACCCCTGGTGCCCATATATTATGGAGATCCATGTACTGTAGTGTATATGGAGATATGTAAAAGCATGACACATCGGGGAAATACTGATGAGGTAAAAGTACCTCAAACTTTAACCATTATTTTATGCTTTAACTATTGAAAAAGAGCAGATATACAAGCTCACAGCGCGGCACCGAGTGCCGCGCTGCGAGCTTGTAGATCTGCTATTTTTGAAAAATCGTGAAAATGAGTGCAAGTCTTGTCCGACTTCCAAATCCTTCTTCTAAATCATGCTGTTCTCAAACCTTTTCATGTCAAGGACCCCCAAAATGACATGTATTTGGCCACGGAACTCCATCTCAAAATATGTTGTTCCAGGGACCACCCAGAAGCAAATATTGAAGTTACAAATGTTAGCTTTTAAGTAGATATATTCAAAGACTTGCAAAAAAAAATCACGATTTTTCAAAAATAGCAGATCTACAAGCTTGCAGCGCGGCACTCAGTGCCGCGCTGTGAGCTTATATATCTGCTATTTTTCAGTAGTTAAAGCAGTCAATAACCCTAGGCCTAAATGGGTTAAATAAAGTACTTGAGTCAGTGTAGCCTACTTGGTCTGCCTTCCAGCACTGCCAGGGAGCGGCAGGCATGACACGGTCAGAAAGGTCACACTTAAGAGTTTAGAGGAAGTCCTTGGCATAATTAAGACTTGTTCTGGTAATCCTTGACGGTTGAATTGAGGTTTGAGTGACTGCCATAGTTCACAACTACCTACCATGACTCCATTGACAGCTGTGTTCTGCTTCGATTGATTGGCTTCATGGCGACTGATTTGATCATTTGCCGAAAGCAAACAATGTTTTGCGCCCAGACCTGTTTGTTTTCTAACTGACGATGAGACGTGTTGGTCTGCTATTATCAAACGATTTGATTTAGGGCTGGGACTTTAATGGATTCATTTCGATTAATTCATTACAGAAAATTGACGTGATTAAAAGATTTAACACGTTTAATCATGCTTAGTGTTTACACCATAGAACGTTCTCACTGGACAAGTTTCAGGCGTACCGATCATACCGGTGCACCAACCAGCAGTCAACTAAATTTAGATTAGGAAAAACTCACTCGTACACCAAAATGCGTTTTAAAGATTCGTTTTTAGGGATTTTATGCCTTTATTTATAGGACAGTAGACTGACAGGAAAATGGGGGGAGAGATGGGGAGTGACACGCGGCAAAGGTCGTCCGGATCGGGAATCAAACCGGCGACGCCGCCAGGCATCAATGCCTATGTGGCAATGCCTAAGTGGTATTCATCTGGACCAGTAGGCCAGTGGGTGCTTCTCCAAAATGCGTTTTAATTGGAATAGAATTGCTTCCCATGTCAAATATTTATATGCGATTAAACATGCAATTAATTTCGATTAATTAATTACGACTACTCTAAATAATTAGATTAATTATTTTAATCGAGTCCCAGCCCTAATTTTTATACAAGTCATACATTTAAAAACTTGAGATGGGACATTCTGTGAAATGGTACTTTCTGCATAGTGGGGTACATTTACCTTTGGTTTGATTGGTTGATTGATTGATTGATTGAATACTTTCTTTATTAGAAGTTTGCATTGGAAAAGGAACAGGACAGTGCAGTTCACTGGTACAAGGTCAACTAAAAGGATAAAATCCATAGCAGAGACGTAGCAGATCTACATGCTCACATCACCTCACGTTGCGAGGCACTGTGAACATGTAGATCGGCTATTTTCACAATTTCAGCCTCTAGTATTTGACAATTTGATCTATGTATAATTTGTTATTTTAGATGTATTAAAAAGTCCTTAAATTGTCACTTAGGAAATGTCAGAAACCCTCTATACACTTAAACTTTATGTTGGTTTGTTCACTGTTGAGAGAGAAAACAATGTTGCACATAAAGTTAATCATCTGGGGACCCCCCAAAATAATTTGGGGCCCACCCCTGGAGGTCCCAACCTCAGAGGTTGAGAAAACACAGCCTTAACCCTGCAAGGCCCATCGTAGCTTTTTGGCAACATTTTTATTTTATAATAAAAAGAGTTTAAATAATTAGTTATCCTGTTCTTTTTTCACATTAAAATCACCATTGGATCCTATTGTTTAGTATTACAATGCCATTGCCCACAATATTTGCATATGAATACCCCACACAGAGGCTTGGTGATCATTAGAATGTCTAGAACAGGGGTCTTCAACGTTTTCAGGCCGGGGACCCCCAAACTGATGGGGAGATGGAGCAGGGACCCCCTACCACCTCGTAGGGTGGGGGGGTCGGGGCTACGACATATTTTTATTTTAAACATGTTCAAGTTACAGCGAGCAGGGTGGGCCGTACCACTACCATTTCTAAACATACTACTTATTAACTGAGAACCAATGTCAATAATATCAACAATCTGTCAATTGCATAGTAATCATGTATTCAAGCTATTCAAAATGGATAGAATCATGATTTATTTTTTAACATAAATGTGAAAAATGAAAAAAGAATAAAGAAACATTTTTAGAAATCTTTTTTTTCTTTAAGCAATAATTTCGCGGACCCCCTGCAGTACCTCCGCAGACCCCCTAGGGGTCGCGGACCCCCTGTTGAAGACCCCTGGTCTAGAACATATACATTATGTTATTATTGTGAAAAATATCCCCAAAATGCAAGATTTATGGCTATAAAACCTTACAAAAACATTACATTTTATTGTGATTAGGACAACACCATCTGATTTTATTTTTTTAATTTTTTTATGTGGCAAGTAGAAATGAATTTGGGTCTTGCAGGGTTAAGTAAACCGGCGTCAGACTACTTCTCCTCCATCGGTGAGGTGTGACGATGCGGTCCAGATACGAGGCCAAACCAAGGTCTGTTTGTCTCTTAGCAGGAAGTGTTGGTACGGTTCAGATACGGGCCGGCAGAGCAGGAAGCGCTCCGCTGCGCGGGGGGAGAGAGAGAGAGAGAGAGATAGTGACGGTAATTCTCCTCCGCTGCGCGGGGGGAGAGAGAGAGAGAGATAGTGACGGTAATTCTGCGGTGGCTGATTGCCACCTGAGACTACCCAGGGTGTCGCAAAGACAAAAGGCACTACGTTGAGTGATCCTCTGCCAGAGAGGAACAATGAGCCGAAGCGACAACCTTTCAACACTCCTTTATACGCACGTGCTGCTGCAGTGCAGTCTCATCTATTTTTGGTGTGATGTTGGGAAATGTTAAGGAAGTGCGTTGTAATTGTTACCGGAATGACTGCACAAACAGACGGTGGGGGGAGGAAAGGTTGCACTAGTTCCTTGACCCTTCACTCTGAATTTTATTTGTTTGCACTGTGCCTCTGCAGGAGTGCTGTGCCTGCTGCCAGGCCTGTCGTACAGATTTTTGGGAAGGGGATCAAGATCAAAGAGCTGGCCGCCCCTCCACGTGGGCTCCCCTCCGTTTTTCGAAGAAAAAAAAACGTTTTTTCATGGGAAATTATTTATTTTTAAAGTAAAAAAAACGGTTAAAAAAGAGTCCTTCCGTCCATGTTCTGCTCCAAACATGTACAAATGCAATATATAAGGTGCTCACCGCATTGTCGAAACTGACCCGCAAACTCCTCGCCATGTGTCTTTGCACAGTATGCACACTGCTGCGTTTTTCGTTGCGAAATGGGTTTTTCAGGACAAGGAGAGAGAGGGAGATAGAGAGAGCAAGGGACTGAGTGGTGCGCGAAACGGGCGGCAGTGTGCAAACGTGACTGACATAACGTGAGGTTGATTTTTTATTTGCGCACTCCGAAATTCACTCCGATATTCGGCCCGAAAAACGCAGCAGTGTGCAACCAGCTTTAGTCCATATGTTTCCAATAAATTAATGTTTACTCAAACTTGTCTCGGAGTCTAGCGTTGAACTCATGTCCCCCCCCCCCCCGAGAGGGAAGACATGCAAGACGAGACAGGGAGGTGAATTGGACCCTGCAGGGGCGTCTCACCAAATTCTGGGCCTTGGGTACAAGGATTCACTCACATTTTGTGCTTTCTGCTATTTTTGAAAAATCGTGAAAATGTGTGCAAGCCTTTGAATATTTCAAATCCTTCTAAGGTTTTTTGAAAATCCTTCTAAGGTTTGGTGCTCAAACCTTTTCACGTGAAGGACCCTCAAAATGATATGTATTTGGCCACGGACCCCCATCTCAAAATATTTAGTTCCAGGAACCACCCCCAGAAGCAAAATTTGAGTTACAAATGTTCGCTTAAAAAAAAATATACCGGTATATTCAAAGATTTGCACACATTTTCAACGACTTTTCAAAAATAGCAGATCTACAAGCTCACAGCGCTGTGAGTTTGTATATCTGCTATTTTTCAATAGCTAAATAGCCCCTTCACCTTGGGCCGTAGTAACTCAGTCCCACTCCCCTCCCCTTGTGACGCCCATGGGACCCTGGGTCCTTGGCACCCACGAGGATCTTTCTGGTCCTGTGCACAGGCAGAGCCAGCAGGCAGATGTGACTGATCTGATCTGAGAGTAACCTGATCTCCGCTTTGAATATATTCGGACCGTAACGCCATTGTACGGTTGCTGTTTGGTGTCGATTGATACCGTGATGTAAGGCTCGGGTGGTATCTGCCGGTTTTATTCATGCCAAAAAAACACAACCAAGTCATTGTAGAATGTGTCACCTTGTCTAGCATACAATGCCATCTAACATGCAGTTAGCCCACTTAGACAAGTCTTGCTGTGTTTAACCACATGAACTCTAGGCTTCCCGATAGTGGGTATTTCATAACAGGCGAGAATTCAGAGGAAATTACTTGATATACTTTTCCTGTAAAAAACAATTGCCCCATATTTTGGCCCCTAAGTCGCCCAGGGCCATTGACATAGGAGGAGTTGCGTCATCTCCGTTCTCCGTCGGCCCACAAACATTACCGCTTGTGTGGCGCATCGTTGACGCAATGCTAGAATTGTATACATGGCTTGCCTGGAATCCAGTAAATGCTCATAATCCTAATCTGCACATTCTCTATTGACTTCTGCTTTTGCAGTCGTGGTTCAGGGGACATTCTGGGTTCCATGTTGGCGGGTTTAAATGGACCCTTACAGGTCTGTAACTCTTGAGTGTACTAATGGAACCAAATGGACACCTACAGGTCCATTTGGTTCTATAGATCAGTGGTTCTCAACCTGTGGGTCAGGACCCCCAGGGGGTTCCCCAAATTATTTTGGGCAGTCCCCATGAGATTAACTTTCATGTGCAACATTGTTTTCTCACTCAACAGTAAAGAAAGCAACATAAAGTTTAAGTGTATAAAGAGTATCTGCACATTTTTAAAGTTACAATTTAAGGAATTTTTTATACTTCATTATCACACCAAATTGTCAAATATTAGAGGAAGAAATTTTGAAAATAGCCAATTAAATGCTCACAATGCCTCGCAACGCCTACATGCATGTAGATCTGCTATTTTCACAATAGAACTGTGTTATACAAAATGTTATGCCTCAACTCTTAGTGCTCGTCAGGGTGGGAGGGTCCCCAGTTAAAATATTATTATTTTGGGTGTCGCGGCCTGAAAAGGATGAGAACCCCTGGTGTAGATCACAATAAAAGATGTTGGGGAGGGACATCTGGGAGGAGGCCATACAGTACCTGGTGCTACGTGGGGGCTTTCACATACAGTACAGTAGGAAGGGTCCCAAACCCCCAAAGTGGTCACTATTCTTTCTAGTTTCTAGCTTCACATTCTCTTGCAGTTGTTGTTACCCTGAAGGAGGATGCATGCAAGCCTCGTCAGCAGGTTTTTGCGCCGCCGCCGCCGCGGTGGTTTTGTGTTTTTCGTTACGCTGTCACATCCAATCACAAAGTACCGATGCAAGCAGCACCACAGGCCGAGACGGTGGAGACAAACCACAAGATCACTGGCAGAGAGAACAGCCTGTTTGTTTGTTCCACACAACATGGGCACATGGGGGGCGGCAGTGGCTCAGGGGTAGAGTGGGCGATTGGCAACCAGTTTGATCCCAGGCTTCCCCAGAGTTATTGTGGAAGAGTCCTTGAGCAAGACTCTGAACCCCTAGTTGCTCCCAATGAGCAGGTTGGTGCCTTGCATGTGTAGTGATACGCGGAAGCGGGGATTGAACCCGGGACTCCCACTCGCCAGTCCAACGCACAACCAGTCGTGCTAATAGGGCTGAGCCCGATTAGCAGGGCTGTTGTCGCTGGTTCATGGCTGGGTGCTACACATGGTTTCCTCCACCATCGTTGTATGAATGTGTGTGTGTGTGTGTGAATGTGTGAATT
Organism: Nannobrachium achirus; assembly: GCF_963921795.1. Taxonomy (NCBI): domain Eukaryota; kingdom Metazoa; phylum Chordata; class Actinopteri; order Myctophiformes; family Myctophidae; genus Nannobrachium; species Nannobrachium achirus. Next base: position 12,875,768 of record NC_137825.1, on the reverse strand, counting down.
TAATGCGCAACATATGTGAAGCGCCTTGGCTAAAGGCGCTATATAAATGCACCATTCACCATTTACCACATTCACAGAGCTGAACAGAAAGAACTAGAACCCGACCGATGTATGCAGTGAGGCAGGGGTCTTCAACAGGGGGTCCTGTGACTTACTACATGGGGTAAATAGCAGATCTACAAGCTCACAACACCTTGCACTGCGCGGCATTGTGAGCTTGTAAATCTTAAATAATCCTGGGCACCCGATGTGTTAAGAGCTGGACAATATCCCCCCAAAAAGGTATTGAAATCTATACACTGGCCCTCTTCATTATTATAGTATTTGTCCTCGGTCAGATAATGATAACATTCTAATCTATATGCACTGCTCCTCTCATCCTCTTGTCTGACGGAGGAGGAGGACAGAAACGCGGCGGCGCTCCAATAACAACAGTGTTTGGAGGCTTTCTGAGAAGGAAACGTCTGTGTTGCCAGACGGCTATTGTTAGAAAGCACTGACACCAGGCTGGAGCTCCTCCAAGACATTCTCACCATCACTACATCCACACAAAGGCCTGTCTGTCTGTCTGTCTGTCTGTCTGTCTGTCTGTCTGTCTGTCTGTCTGTCTGTCTGTCTGTCCACCGCTGGTGGTAAGCAGTTAAGTATACATTTACCACTGGTGGTAAGCAGCAGGCACGTGCACACATATACACCAAAGGGGGGCTTGAGCCCCTGCCCTTTTATCCATCTGTAAAAAAGTGTCCTCTCCAAACCACACATGTAGTTTTTACTATGGTGAAAGAAATGCAAATGCCCTCTTTCCATGTCATACCTGAAGACAGCATTCAAGAGAATTGCCTGGTCGAAACTCTCCTGAACTTGAATGCAGCATCTTATGCTGCATTCTCTCTGTGTAGAAATCCATGCCGTTACGCCACATCTCCAGCATTGACTTGATTATGCTTAGTTCAGTGTGTTATCAAGCATTGAAAATAGCCGACCTCCAAGCTCAGTTCTTCACCAAAAGGACCTTTGATAAATGTCAGCCCCTGCCTCTCTAACATTCTCTGCACGTCCCTGGTAAGCAGCTAAGTATTACCACTGGTGGTAAGCAGTACACCATCTCGTACTGTACTAATATTTTTAGGTACTTTTACTTAAAGCAGTGGTTCTCAACCTGTTGGCCAGGGACACCTGATATTGGGCCTCAAAGTAGCAGCAGTGAAACGAATAAAGGCGAGGGAAATCTTAACATGCTTGTCCAGGGGAGTGGTAAGTGCTTGTCCAAGCACACAGGGAACTCCTAACATACTGGTCAGGATAAACAAGGACATGGCATACCTGTATGTCATGTCCTTGTTTATCCTGACGGACAGTGACGGTGCTTAAATGTCAGTGGATGAAGGCAAGTTCACATTGGACCCTGGAAGGCCCCTGATGTTGGGCCTCAATTGACCTCAAATGCAGGTCAATTGAGTTTCAGCTGGTCTTCAAATGATTGGCTCCATGGATTCAAGGCTTCGTTAGGGTGTGTAATTGGTAGAACAAGTCCATTTTTGGGTGAACTACTCCTTTACTAGTGACTAAGTAATTTATTTTATTTTTTTTTACTTTTGACTCCCATTACCTTTTTAATTGAAAACCTAGTTACTTTGTAGTAACGGGCAGAATGTGATAACTTTACTTTGTAGTTTAGTAATACAAAACATACATTATACCACTTAAGCCCTATTTTATATTTAGGCTACTCGGTTAAAGCTGATCCAACGCGCGTAGTTCTGTGTTCGTTTTTTTCTCTTTTTTTTTTACGTTTGACACTGAATGTTCAGTACTTTGGTTTGGTTCTGTATATATTGATGTCATTTTCGATTAGAGGCCTTTGACTATTTTTATATTGTGCTATTGTTATTCAATACATCCAAGTACTTTCACTGAGCAGTAAGCAGGGTCACCACTGTTTGCGTGCGTGCGTGGCTGCGTGGCTGCGTGCGTGTACTCATTCAGAGTCTCACCCACCATGATATGTTGAATGAATGAATGCTGCTGTTGTAGCAGCCAGCTGCTTCTAATCTGTACCAGGCTGCCCCCTAGAGGACTGTGACTATACTGCACCACTTGACTATTTTACAGCAATGGTTCTCAAACTTTCTTATTTCAAGGACCCCCAGTTTGGTATGCATTATACTGTACCAAGGATCTTTTACAGTACTGGAAAAGGTTTGGAATTGATCAACAGACCTGGAAGGTCCTGGAAAAATATTTGCCTATGCACTGTTTTTTGGCTATTGATTTAGTTAATAAGAAACAATTTCTAGTTCTAGTTTTTCACCGAACGGGCGTGATTGCAACTTAAATGTATGTGACAAAAACAGATCTACAATCTATCAGATCTCATTCTATCACCGTTTTCTGCTTTATTTTTGCTACACTGTCTGTCTTTGGGCATTGAACATGGGAGTGCTGAATGGTTGTTAAACTCCCTGTCGCACTTAGAACTACAGACTCACTCCCTGGCTTCCGCCGTGGACTGAAGACTCACATCTTCAGACTCCACCTAAACCCATAGCACTACAGGAACACTCCCCCTTCCCTCAATGACCACACATGAAGCTAGATAGCATTTTTTTTAGGTTTTAGAAAAGTATTTTTACTGATTAGGTGCGTGGTCTACTTATGTTATTGTTTTTCTAGATTGATAATATTCCTATGCATATGTTGTATTGTTGTTGATGTACTGACATATTATCTTGCTTATTGTATTGATGTATTACCTGCTTATTGTAAGTCGCTTTGGATTAAAAGCATCTGCTAAATGCCTAAACTGTAAATTGTGTCTCTCCCCCTCCCTCCCTCCCTCCCTCCCTCAAAGCAGGAGGCAGACTCCAGCCGTCTCCTCTGTGGTGTTGAGGATGCCCCCTAGTGGACCAGGGTGATGTGTGCAGCATGGTGCCAGTCCTCTCATCATGAGGAAGGCTCTCGTAGACTGTGGACACTATGGTACCGGCGGCCCCCGCTCAGCCAACGCCCTGACCAAGGACCACCCCCACATGTCGGGGCGCCGCTCCTTCTGACGCGCCTCGGAGATCACTCCCGCCTGAGTGTCCCAGCGGGGAGACACACACACACACGCACTCACACGCACACGGATGGGACGATAATCGTTATTATAGTTTATCGTGTTTAAAAAAAAAACACTCACGATGATCGTATCGTGGAGATTTACATTTATCGTGAAATTATACCTCTGACATGCACTGGGATCAATTCACCTTTTATTTGCCGAGCTGCATATCCGGCACCACTTAAAGGTGATACACCATAAAATTTCACTTTTCCTATTTTAAAACCTTTTTTTGGGGTCCCACTAGCACCTTCTATCCTCACAAAGTCCCATTTCTGACCGTTGTGTCTTTCTCTGGTTTTGGGAAGGCGAAGGTTAAAAGCATCCCACAGGCTATTTAAAAAAAAACTGTGGTACTGCAGCTGAAAATGCTCTGAGAGCCATTCAAAAATGAGAGAGGCTCTCTATTCAGGAGTGGTAATTTAGCCTCAAACCTTTTGAAAAACGTTTTTGGGACATAAACAATATGACATAAATACTTTTTAAATGCATGGTGTATCACCTTTAAACCTTCTATAAAATTGATAAAAACTGACTTGGAAATAACGTACAGGTACTTAAATACGTTCTCCACTCTCTTCCAAATTGCCGTGAGCTTGTAGATCTGAAATCTTTTGTCAAATGTTGATATTTTGATTATAATATCGTAAATAGCAATTTCTTTGGTCACAATAATCGTGACATGGGATCTTCATATCGTCCCATCCCCACACACACACACGCGCACGTGCGCGATATCCCTGTCATGGAGGTCGTGCACCTGCTCATCTCCAGCGTTGTCCTGTCTTTGTACGGTTGTGTGCAGGAAATTGGCTATTTTCAGAGCACGACCACCGTCTGTATTTTCTTTTTTGCGACTCCGACGCACAACCAACTACTGTACATAAATCCAGCCTTGAAGGGCCGTTCACACTGAGCACAATAACACTAAAGCCCTTTGCACACAGACGCGTTTAACCGCACGGATAAAACGGACAATATGATTTTTTTAAAAGAAAACAATGATTCTCTATGACCTCATGCACACCGGCTCCGAATTAGCCGTGCGACGAGTGGCTGCCGCCGTGCGTTTTTTTCTCGATCGAACCCAGTTCGATTCGTGCGTCTTGTCGCATGCGGTAAAAAACTCATCACTCCTTTTATGACTCCTTTTTGGATCCGCTGCGCCGATTCCGCACAGCCTTGCACACCAAATCCAATGCGTTTTATTCATGCAGCAAACGAAAAAAACGCAACTGTTCTGTGTGCAAAGGGCTTAAATGTTACGAAATCAACAGCACGACATGACAAACCATAGTAAAACAACATACAGAACACACAGGCATCAGACAGGATATTTATACAACCAGGGACCACACATGAAACCAAAGCATCATCAACAACATATCGGACTGAAACGAAAAGATTAGAGCCATAACAACATATCATAACTTAAAGGAGTAGTTCACCCCCAAAATGACTTTTTTTCTATTGATTAGTCACGCCATGGAGACTAGAGTTCAATAATATTTTTTGGTTTTTGTCGCATTCCTAAGACAAAAATTTGATTCGAGTAAATGTACCCCCATTGATTCTGGATGGTGACCCGTTTCGAAACGGGTCACCATCCGGAACGAATGGGGGAAAATGTATTGTTATCACATTTTTGTCTTAGGAATGTGACAAAAAACAAAAAATATTATTGAACTCTAGTCTCCATGGCATGACTAATCAATAGAAAAAAAGTCATTTTGGGGGTGAACTACTCCTTTAATCGTTCTTGAGTGTGGACGCTGACATAACCCATTTAGACCTGAGGCCGCGTCTAAAAACAACCTTCTAAATCCCTAACCTAGGTTTTCTGAAAAACATAGATTTTTTTTATTCAAGAAATGTTTAAAATATAAAGTAGCTATATCTATAGCAAAAACTAAGATGACACAGATGCTTTCCCCGATTGAAACGTTTAGTGACGGCTTTCCAGGTCTTAATTGGAGTAGTTATGGGTAATAGTTATCATGCGCAGTGTGAGTGGTGTATAAGTCAGCGGAAGCGCCGCGTTTACTGCTTCTGGGTTGTATAGCAGGTTTATAACATGTTCTATTGCACACGGTACTGTACAGTATGTATGTTCGTAAAACATTTCAAAGATTCAAGAGGGCTTATTTGTCACCCAACTCATAAAAGGGTTACAAGCAGCAGAAAACGTGTGTTGTGGTGTGTGGCAAGTTCCGCCAAGACTGTGCTAAAAACACACACACACACACACACACACACACACACACACACACACACACACACACACACACACGTACGTTTCTGTTGCACATTATGTCCATTGTTGTGTGTGTGCATGCAATCTATAGCAGTGGTTCTCAATCATTTCCGGATATTCTGGGCCCACTGGATCTCAGTGTTTTTGCGGTCGACCTAGCTGACCACTTAACACTGCAGCCTTTGTCAGAGCATGTTTATTTTAACCATTTTAGAACGGGTACACATTATTGTGTATCATTATTTTATGCTTTAACTATTGAAAAATAGCAGATATACAAGCTCGCGGCACCGAGTGCCGCGCTGCGAGCTTGTAGATCTGCTATTTTTGAAAAATCGTGAAAATTAGAATTTTGACCCGTGTCTTTTGAATCCTTCTACGTTTTTTTTGAAAAACCTATGTTTCTATGTCAGCAATCTGGCCAGCCATCGTCAAAGAAAAGGTCCTTTTCACTTAACTGGAGCTCAGTTAGTCTGTTCTTGAGAGACCACTATGTCAGTGGTTCTCAAACCTTTTTTCATGTGAAGGACCTCCAAAATGTATTTGGCCACAGACCCCCATCTCAAAATATTTAGTTCCAGGGACCACCCAGAAGCAAAATTTGAGTTACAAACGTTCGCTTTGAAAATACATATAGTCAAAGATTTGCACACATTTTCACGACTTTTTCAAAAATAGCAGATCTACAAGCTCGCAGCGCGGCACTCGGTGCCGCGCTGTGAGCTTGTATATCTGCTATCTTTCACTGGTTAAAGCATTCAATAATTCTAGGCCTATGACCGATCAGTTGATTGTGTTCCAGGCTTGGAGCTGTGGAACCGACATAGTATTGTGTAACAAATCTTAGTGTTTGCCCATGTGTTATCTGGGCCCTCTTGTGTTATCCCGGCGGTGTTGGGAATCACTGCAAGGAGGCCATTAGGCCCATAGCAGTGGCCGCTATTGTGTGGCGCCACAGATAGAAAAAACACATTCATTTTTCCCACAGAGATTGACAAAAATATTTATAGAAATTAGTATGGTTGCCCAACAGGGCTGGAGCGGAGCAAAGCGGTCAATGAGACGTGTTCACATGTAGATCTGGTTCAGTCAGGGCTTGACATCTATTTGAGCCGCCTTAACCCATTTAGATCTGAAAAATACGTCAAAAAGTCTTCTAAAGTCTTTTAAATTATTTTTCTTATCTGTGATGCTCGACGTTTTTAATGTTAAGGACCCCTAGAATGATATGTATTTGACCACGGACCCCCATCTCAAAATATTATGTTCCAGGGATCCCCCAGGAGCAAAGGTTTGAAAAAAATTATTGCTTTAATAGAATATATATATTCAAAGATTTGCACACATTTTCATGGGGTTTTTCCAAAAATAGCAGATCTGCAAGCTCATATGAGCTTGTATATCTGCTATTTTTGAACAGCCAAAGTATAACTCAGCGGGGGCCAAGCAGACACTGCAGAATGCCTGGGAACACGCTGAAAGTGGCTTTGGTGTCATGGATCAGGACGTCGCAGAACGACTGCATCCGTCTCTTCAGATTCTGATAGTCCACCTCTGTCTTATTGCGTTTCTTAAGGCCATGGCTACACAGAGCTGGATATTTCTGAAGCTAGACATTTTTTTGTGCTGTTGGGGCTTGCAGCCACACAAAGCTGGATATTTCGGCCACAAAGCTGGATCTTTTTTAAACCGGATAAATAAGTGGAGAGATTCAAAAATATCCGATTCACTGGATCCGTGTAGACCGGGAACCCGGATATCTCTGAAGACTTTACTGTGTGTGTGCTTGTTAGACCTGGATAACTTTGTCGTGTGGACCTAGATATTTTTCTATGTGGATATCTGAAAAACCGGGATATATGAAATATCCAGCTCCGTGTAGCCATGGCCTAAGTCCACCTTGGCCACGTCAGAATTCACCAGCTGTTCCTTGTAGGTTTTGACCTCGCAAGTCTAGTATACTATATATTAGTTTTTGGGCTCTTATGCCTTTATTGACAGGACAGTAGACTGACAGGAAACAGGGTGAGAGACAGGGAGTGACACCACGCAGCAAACCTTGGTCGGGCCCGGGAATCGAACCAGCGACTCATTGCAAGCTACACAAAGCCCATGTGGTATTTGCCTGGACCAGTAGGCCAGCAGGCGCCCCTAATTGGTGCTAGCACTGTTCTATTTGGTTTCCTCAAGCTGCACAGAAATGTAGAATGACCCGTTTCTGATTGGGCAACAATTTAATAAAGGATTTGAGGATTGGTCAAGATTCATGTGACATCAAAATACTAATAAATAGGCATCCAACCAACCGTTGTAGTTATTTTAAGCCACACAGGCTCCTTCCTGGTGAAATCATGATGACCATAACATGTTTGCTTCTGTGTCTACATTTTTTTTTTAATATATAATTATAATATATGCTATATTTAATAAATGCCCTATTCTTTTTCAAATATCTTTTGATCCAGGATCAAATGTTTTACGGTCAGCATTCACCAGGAGCCTGGACAGCTTGGTCCCAGGCTTATAAAATGATTTAATACAAATATTTCCAGAGCTCTTGATGGGGAAAAAAATGAATGTGTTTTCTATCCGTACCGCCACGAAATGGTCACCACAGCTATGTATGCCCTATGTCGGCCTACTCATGTTAAACCAGTTCAGAGTGTTTCCACTGAAAATGAATTGGTTCAGAACCCTAAAAGTTGGTTCTGAACCCAAAAAAAAAAAGGTTCTGTGAAAGCACCAAGGTTCGAAGGATCTAGAACGGTACCAGTTCGCATTGTTATACAGTATTACTTAAACCATTCTTTTATGCTTTAACTATTTAAAAAACAGCAGATCTACAAGCGTGGCAAGCTTGTAGGTCTGCTATGTTTACCTTTGTGCCTTTTACCTGCTGAAAACAAGAAGGATTTCTCAGATCTGGCAGACTACAGTACATTAGGAAGGTGATTGGAGGTCCATTTAGTTGGCCACTATGACAAATTGTCCTGTTCCCATAGACATTGAGACTGCCTTCTAACACAAGGCCCAAACAACATTTTTGTGCAAAAAGCATGTTTCTGTGTCAGAAACATGCGGCACCCGGTGCCGCGCTGTGAGCTTGTATATCTGCTATTTTTGCCAGACCCATGAAATGGGTAGGCCTACATAAGCAAATGTCTGTCCGGGTTTTCTATATAAAGGGTATATATGATGATGACATGATGATGACATGCCTACAAAAGGCATGATGTCATAAATGATGATGACAGACAGGGGGTCTGGCACAACCAGGTTGACCTGGTCTAGTTTAATAGTTAAAGCATAAAATAATGGTTAAAGTTGTTCTTTTGGTGGGAAAGGGGCCTCAGTGTGAATAATCCTGTGATGATAATGTGTGTCGGGGCTTCAAGCATCTCTGACTGCATGTTTGTTTTTTTACTACTCAACCGACCACCTCATGACACTTCATTAAAGTGTGTACGTACTTGTAATCTAGTTTTCTTTTTTGTAAATGTAGGGGAAGAAGATGCCATTCTTGGATTTTTAAAAACTATTAAAAGGTGTGACTGGAATTCACTTTGACTCTTGTTTTACTTAAGTGTAGTCTCACGAGACAGACCTTTCTGAAAAAAGAAAAAGCATACCCATGTGAAGTGAGCGTTGCCTAACAGGGCAACCAAGTAATATATTACTTGTCCGACTTTCTTCCATCTTTCCAGAGCATGCAAACTCGACACAGAAAGGCCCCTTTGCCAATACCACTTAGGGTATGGGCACTGATGACGGGGAGGAGAGAACACGCCCACAGCGTCCCCAGCCGTAATCGAACCCAGGACCATCTAGCTGTGAGGCCACGTGCCCCCTAAACACGGACCGTAACTATGCGACAGACAGCCGCGGTATACATTTTTATTTTCCACGTGAAAGGAAACATCTTGAACGATGTGACAACATAGTGAATTTCCACAACATGGACTTGTGGCTTCAGTGGGTCTTCAAAATTGTGGGTCTTCAAAATTAAGTGCAGTCAATGGGTTAAGAGATTGATTCTGCTTCTCCATCTACAGCCAAGAGGGAACTCTGTTTGATTCCTCCTTGGACACCATCAGCCAGCCTAATCGTTAATATTTACGGTGTGTAAAAATGTTATGCTGAAAGGGATGCGGGCATCCCTTATCGAAATCGCTTTGACCGCGCAGCGCCGTACTGCGCCCTGGCCGTGCTCCGCATCACGGCACCGCGGTGTAAGACTGAAGCGACTTTCTCCCACTGCATAACTCCACCCCCGGTAGCGAAAAGTGAATGTTTTTTCTGGTTTGCCAGTCAGGGAGCCGGTGAATTGGCACTGGGAGAAGAATTGGGTTACAAAATCGTGGCATAAAAATTATGAAAAAAAGGGGTACTTCAGTGACGAGGACTTGTTGTGCACATCTTCATTGCATTGCAAGTCGTTGTAGATGGAACGTTTAGATCGGTGGAACCAAGTAATACAAACATTCATCATCTTTTGTTACTCATGGCCGCCAATTCCCACCTGATGTTGTGTGGGAGTTGTGACTGCTCCAGACCGTACTGAGTAAGTGCTAGCTTGCATAATGACTTAAGACTAGGACTCAAGTCTAAGATGTACAGGTCATCAGCTGTGTTGATTCCTCCAAAGAGGACGACACGGTCTCCCATCATGCAACAGCACATCCTACACGTCGGAGACGGCCCTTTCCCATTGGGCTTTACGTTCTTCCAGGAGAAGGTCTCTGGACTGAATTTCCACACGTCATTGAAGTACTGTTGGTTGTAGTTATAGCCAGCAAATATGTACAGCTCCCCAGTGTGGGTAAAAGCTGAATGACTGCAGCGTCCTTGTGGAAGAAGCTGTGTGGAAGGTATCTTCATCCAGCAGTTGGTCTCTGTGTCAAACACTCTGATGGTGTTGTAGTAGATGTGGTTGTCTTGCCCCGTAGCCCCCATATAACCCCCAAATACAAACATCTTTGTCCCGATGATGGTGGCCGAGTGAGATTGGGAAACGGGAGGTGGAGCACCTCTGGTGTTAATCAAAGACCAGACCATTGTGCTGGTGTCCAACACGTAGAGGTCATCATTAATGACTCTGCTTATATTGTTGTATCCTCCATGAATATACATGGCCTTCTCCAAGACACAGGCTGAGTGACAGTGCCTCCGCTCTGGAACAGTCCCTGAAACCTTTGGTTTGAACCATCTGTGGGCGTTGACATCGAATGCATAAAGATAGTTGTAGGACCCCCAGTTCCTTTTGTAAGCACCGCCCCATATGTAGACGGTATCTTCAATCAGCACAGCTGTGTGGCCACAGCCTCTGGGGGGAACCTCAAGCTGACCTTCTCCTGTTCCAGGCGTCGCTGGGGTCAACTTTATCCAGAGCAAAGACACTGTGTTGAAAACGTGAACATCAATCTGATCCTTGTTGTTCTCATCAGTGTTCCTTCCAAAGTAGTACAGCTCGTGTCTCACCGCTACAGCGCCACAATCAGCTTCCTTTGGTGATCCTTTCTGATGCGACGTCCAGGAAAACATTTTTAACAGTTAATGGTGGATTGAAGTACAGAAAGAACTGTTGTTTTCCTGCTCTGTAGAAAAAATAAGGGCTTATAGAAGCTTGGTCTTGAAGGGTCTTGTCCCAGAGTTGTCTCTTGGAGGAGCAAGGAGGCCAGTAGATTATCATCTGAACTCTCTCTGAGGCTGCAGTGCTTCTTATCCTGCTGTCATACACATACATATAGCCTAAGTATGACATCAGGAACCCCATATTTGGGCATGGCTGACTTGCTGAGAGGCCTTCTGGATTTAGTTAGTGTGGTATGGTACCTTTTCCCACCTTTCTTTCCGGATAAACTTTATTTTTGCTGTGCTCCTTCTCCCACAGTTTGGTGGCACGCACTTGGGCCATAATATGTCAAATCGACCGGCTTTAACAGGAATCATCTGCTTGCTATTTTGCTAATTGATATCCACAACTTTCCAACGTCCCATCGTGCATTACGCAGAAGGAGTGTGGCAATTCCGGCACCGCAGCCAAGAGTGATACAAGCTCACAACGGTTGCATCTGCGACGCGACGTGAGCTTGTATGTCTGCTGTTCTCCGGAAGTGTCCCACAAATAATTCTACAGTTAATTCTCACGGAAATAGGTGGATATAGTTTCATTTATATGAATGTATTTGTCATTTTTTGAGCGGTGGTAAACCGCTCCATAGAGTGGCTGTGCGTGTGTCTGTAGCCTTTTTCCTCAGCGTTTTGCCATAGCAAAACGTGTGTGTGTAGCATAGCCTGCACATCCTAGACTCAAATCCTAGTCTGAAGACGTTATGCAAGCACGACCACCGCTCACTTCACATTGGGTGTGATTTTTTTTTTCCATCAGGGACCTCCATGTGGGACAAGGACTGAATTAATTTGCAAGTGTGACTCGCATCATGACAACCACACTTGCAATTTCCCAGAATTGCATCTTTCTAGTATTTCCAGTAAATATTATATTATATATAGTATTATTTGCTACAGGGTGTTTGGTCAAAAACCGGGGTCTCCTTTCTCTCCAACTCTTTCCTAAACAGAACATATCTTTGTTTCGTCACTTCCAATCTCACTTGTTCATCCTTTATATGCTAGAGGAGTTCTCTCTCCTGATTGGATCACATTGGTATCCTGACCTAAAAGTGTTTTTTTTCTGTTTACTAAAGAGCTGGAGAGACGGGGCGACCCATGTTACTGAAAACAATATCACTACTATATAAACGTGTTAATAACGCTTGCCTGGCGGTGCCAGGGTGGTGTTGTGCGGTCTGGTTTATTAACCAGGCTATAATAACGCATTATTACTTTAGCCATTATTTTACGCTTTAACGATTAAAAAATAGCAGTTATACAAGCTCACAGCGATGTACCGAGTGCCGTGCTGCGAGCTTGTAGATCCTCTATATATTTATTTATATTGTGAAAGTTTGTGCAAGTCTTTGAATATTTTGACCCGATTCTATAAATGTCTTCTAAATCCTTCTAAATCAGTGGTTCTCAAACATTCTCATGCCAAGGACCCCTAGAATTTTGCCCACGGAACCCAGTCTCAAAATATTGTGTATCAGGGACCCCAGAAGGAAATATTGGAGTTCAAATGTTCTCTTTAAAGAAATACACATTCAAATATTTGCACAAACTTTCATGATTTTTCAAAAATAGCAGATCTACAAGTGCCGCACTGTGAGCAGATATACGCTGTGAGCTTATATCTGCTATTTTCCAATGGCTAAAGTATAAAATAATTCCAGATCTTAGTGGGTTAAAACTATATCGCTACTGCTCAGTGGCGTCAGTTCAGCAAAAGCTAGGGTATGGCAAAGATGCCCACAGTGCGTGTGCGATGAATCAGGTTTTGTCCGTTTTTTTTACCCGGGTTTCTACAGTTTCTTGGGCTGGATATGGCAAGCTTGGAACAGTTGTTCGAGTGCAGCTAAACTTGGCATGTTAGTAAACGTGCCACAATTAACAATAATGTGTGCAGCTGACCTGCAGAACATATCATTTTGTCAAGATGGGGAGAATACAAGTGTGGAGAATTTAATTATAATACCTTGTTAAAGTGACCATTTTGTAAAATTTAGCATTTGTAGTTATTTTACTGTAATTTAACGACATAATAACCAGCACAGATAGACAAAGAGACATTAATTTATATTAAAAAGTAACTTTTATTTTCCCCCCTGGACCCAGGGTATGTCAGCTGCATACCCCTGCCATACCCAGTTGACGCCCCTGCTACTGCTACTATTTTAAGTCCTCTACTGGTTGCAGACCATGTGCTTCAGCTGCCTAGAGTCAGAGACCTCTTGCGCTAGTACCAGTTCAGGATTTATAATCGACTAAATCTATCAGTCTGATCGACCACTTATAGCCCTGTATTATACGTTGTCGTACAACAATGGTGTACATAATGTAATGAAAATAGCCGATATGCGCCACGCGAGCGTGTAGATCGGCTATCTTCACTGTAGAAATTCTAAATACGGCCATTCATTAATCGTAATTGAGGAAACCACATCAAACCCAGCGTCTGTATTCTGGGAGAAAAACGTTAGCAGGGAAATAGCTTATCCACAAGCCCACAGCGTGTTTGCACTGTGACGCTCTGTGAGCGTGTACGTCTGTTATTTTTCAGCAAAGATATTTAAAGGTAGGGTGAGTGATTTCATTTAATTCAAATAATAACAAAATGGGTCTATGTTTTGTTAGTTACAGATATTATAGAGTGTTTGGTCCATCTTTGGACTTCAGCCTTATCCCCTGAGGGGAAAAAAGCAGTTTTGGTGGAGGAGGCAGGTTTTCCTCCAATCACGGTTGAGTGGGGGCGGGCCTTACCCGCACCAAGGCCCGCCCTCACTTGAATATGATTGGAGGAAGGCCCCGGCCTTTCACCTACATGAAAACTGAAACTTAAATGAAATCACATGTAGAGTGAAAACAGAGAAGTCACTAGTATGGAGCCCTGAGGGACTCTGATCAACCCAGCATTTAAAGTGGATAAATAATCGTGATATATATATATATTTGAAGTCATCTCGCCCCCGGGAGGCCATTGCTAAGATGAGTTCAAGATTTTAATCAGCGGACGCATCTTCAGCCACCATTGCTCCTTGGGGATCCTGTGGACAAAGTCTGTTTGCCCCTTGAGCTGCGCCACGGGCTGGAAGACCAGGTCCGTGCCGCGCATCCCCAGCACGCAGCAGGAGTCCTCGGAGGTGGCGAGCACTCGCCCAGCTCGCGCCGACGTCTCCTGCAGCTTCTCGGAGATCCACTGCATCGCCCTCGCCGACATCTCGGTGCCGAGGTTGCGGTCGAGCGGCGAGGGCGCGCCCCCTTGCTGCATGTGGCCCAGCACGTTCTTCCTGCAGTCGAACGCCTCCTTCCCTTCCTCGGCGTACAGCCGGTAGACGAAGTCTGTCGTGTAGTTCTCGTGGCTGTTCTCGTTGCGGAGGACCAGCGCCCCCGCGTGAACGCTGCTCTTCATCTTCTCCGTCAGGCGCCCGACGTTGGCCTGCAGTTCCCTGATGTCGAAAGGCTCCTCGTAGATGTAGGCGTGGGCAGCGCCCGCCGCCAGGCCTCCCACACTGGCCAGGTAGCCGCAGTAGCCGCCCATGGTCTCCACCACGAACACGCGCCGCTTGGTGCCGCTGGCCGACTGCTTGATGCGGTCGCAGGTGGTGGTGACGGCGTTCATGGCCGTGTCGGCGCCAACGCTGAGGTCCGAGCCCGGCACGTTGTTGGACATGGTGGCGGGAACCACGACCATGGGCACGCAGAGCGCCTCGTGTTGCCCGCGCGCCGCCGACAGTTCCAGCAGCGCCGCGTATGCTTCGAACCCGCCGATGACCAGCAGCGCGTTGATGTTGTGCTTTCGCATTTGCTCGGCTATCTGCTCGATGTGTCCCGCGGGAAGTGTTCTTTTGGTTCCCAGGAGGGACCCGCCTTTCACCGTCCACCCGCCCAGATCGGCCCATTTGACCTCCTTGATGCGTCCCTTGTAGAGCCCCTCGAAGCCGTCGCTGACGGCAAACATCTTGTGGCCCTCGGAGATGCCCACTCTGACGGCGGAGCACACCGCGGCGTTCATGCCGGCGGCGGGCGAGCCCACGTTCAACACGGCCACGCTGAAGTCTGTCGCCAGCTCCAACTCGGGTTTGCGGTGAGACAGCAGCTTGTACATCTTCAGCTTGTTTTCAAAGCTCCTCCCGCGGAGCTTGAGGGCGTCATCGAACCTCCTCTCGCCCATGGCCTTCTGCAGGTCCTGAGTCTTCCGAACGCACTCCATGAGAGGCAGACGCACCGTCTCATTGCCGGACAGGCACACCACGCAGGCCGGAGTGTCGTCTTCCGTCTCCAGAAGCGCCTGGACCGCCTCCACACCCATGCGACTGGCCAGGACGCGGTCGAAAGCGGACGGGGTGCCTCCTCTCTGGACGTAGCCGAGCACCGTCACCCGAGTGTCGAAGCCCAGGCACCTGACGACGAGATCCTTCACCAGGTTAGAGGTGATGGGCTTGCCGTGCCTGTCGACGGCTCCCTCGGCCACTATGATGATGTTCAGCCGCGTACCCGCCGAGCGATTGGCGGACAGCTTCCGGCACATGGCGTCCTCCCAGCCGTCCTTGGGGGGCATCTCGGGAATCAGCACCCAGTCGGCCCCGCACGCCTGGGCGCTCACCAGGGCGAGGTAGCCGCAGTGCCTGCCCATGACCTCCAGGACGAACGTCCTCTGGTGGCTCTGCGCCGTGGTCATGATGGCGTCCACCGCCTCGATGATGCGGTGGACGGCCGAGTCTGCGCCTATCGTCATGTCGGTGCCGCAGAAGTCGTTGTCGACGGAGCCCACCACGCCGACCACGCGCAGCGAGGAGCGATCCCGAGCGGCGTCCTCGCCGATCAGACCCTGGTCCAGCAGCTCCGCCAGCAGCCCGCTCCACTCCTCCCTGAAGACGTTGGCTCCGATCAGGCTGCCGTCGCCGCCGATCACGCACAGGTTGGTGATGCCGCGCTGCACCAGGTTGCGGGCGGCCTGCCGCCGGCCCTCGCGGGTACGGAACGCCTGGCACCGGGAGCTCCCGATGACCGTGCCGCCCAGTTGTATCACGCCGGAGACGCTTTCCCGCGTGGCCTCCTTTATGTTGTCCCCGCCGTCCACCAGGCCCTGATATCCCTCGTGGATCAGGTAAACCTTGGCTCCCAGGTGTATTCCCATTCGAACCACGGCGCGCAACGCAGCGTTCATCCCCTGAGCGTCCCCTCCGCTCGTCATCACGCCGATGGCCTTTCCCTCTCCAGAGAGGCTCTCACAGAGTTTCTTCCTGCTGTCCGACCACGCCATGTTCACATGTTCTCAGTTTGTGCCGGGATATGATTCAACTGAACATCACAGCAGTTAGCATGTGCGACTAACTCCAGCTATGGATGTAGGCGTGTGCTACACGACATGTTTATACAGAAATGGCTCTTGGCATGGCTCTCATGGCGTAACGCAGAGCGCAAACCGTTGCCCAAATATGGACATTCAGGCAGATGGGTGCTTTGCCCGGTGTCTTTCCCTATCAAATATATATCCCTTTCCTTTTTGTTAATTCATGAGACCCTGTGTACACTCATTGGTGTGTGTGTGTGTGTGTGTGTGTGTGTGTGTGTGTGTGTGTGTGTGTGTGTGTGTGTGTGTGTGTGTGTGTGTGCGCGCGCGCGCGTGCGTGTGTGTGTGTGTGTGTGTGTGTGTGTGTGTTTGAACTATACACTACTAGTGCTTCCTAGCTTATAATTTAAGGCCTATAGATGAAAACACAATTAATTTCAATACTTTAATACTTTCCAGTGATTAGATATAGGGGTGTTTAATTCTTTGCTGCTGTCATAAGGTCACTCCCATGGAAACTCTGTGTATTTGAGCTAGATACTAGTGCTTTCTAGGTTATGATCTACGGACTCAAAGATTACACAATGAATTTCAATACTTTTACTTTCCTGTGATTAGATACAGCATTGGGGAGTTTAATTGTGACAGTAGCCACAGTCATAAAGTCACTCCTGTCCTATGTAAACTCAGTGTGTGTTTGAACTAGACACTAGTGCTTTCTAGGTTATGATCTAGGCTATAGGGACTTAAAAGATGAAAACAACAAATATCAAGTCAAGTGTTTAATACATCATGTAGTGTCTATGTACTTTTTCAAATATCTTATTTTTGGAACATTTTCAAAAAAGCCAATTTTACATTGAGGTGCCCATGATGTCCCTAGTGCCCACCTATCCTGTGTCCCCTCCCCTTCTTCTGTTTTGCTGAAATGAAAGAACAGGAACTTTAGAAATATAGATAGATAGGCCTATCACTTTTTATTAGACCAGTGTTTCTCAACCACTGTGCCTGGGGACCTTTGGTGTGCCCCTGAGAAGGGTCAAGTGTGCCCCTTGAAACTGCTTGAAAGCCAGGATTGTATTTATCATTTTAAAAATGATTTAAACTATAGTGAAAACAGCCGATCTACAAGCACACAACGTTGTGTGCTTGTAGATCTGCTGTTTTCACTACTGTTGTGCGACAGCCTTGTATGATGAAGCAGGGCTTTACTTTGCGAAGGAACGTACACATTTGAAACTTTGGAGATACAAGGTTTCTTCCCGACAGTGACGATATTTACACCTCTGTATAATGTTGGTGTGCCCATGGATTCTTGGTGACATGAAAAGTGTGCCCATGAAACACTGAAAATCAGTTGCCAATTGCAGTCACAGCAGTAAAGAAGCTACAGTTTAGCTCCATGATTCCATCCATCCGTCCTGCAGACGGTAATGAAAGAATAGGTTATCTGGCGCCCACTGCTGGCGAAACTGTAAACAACATACATGCGCGTTCATGTGAAGGAGATTTGAGGGGAGTGAGAAAATGATAGAACACACCGCCGTTCCTGGTAACACTTCATCAAACCAGGTAAGGATAAGTAAAGTTGCATAATATCTGTTGTAGCTTTGTGTATGACTCATACAATATGAGACAATGGGAACTGTGAAGAAAAAAATAGATGTTTAATTATTTCCTGACTGTCCATTAGCGCATGATGTGTGTCAGGTGTGTTCAAGTCAAGAAGACTTCTGTCCCTCGTTTTCTTATGGATGGCAGGGTTAAAAACAGACGAAACACTAAACGAATTAAATTGATACTGATAGAGAGCGTTGGCATGGATGTATTGAGCGTCTACCATCGTGTTCAGTGAATGTTTGAGCCTCCAGTCCACTGGAAAACAATGTTTACTAAACTTTATTTTAGGGGTGGTGTTGGTGGTGATGATGATAGTTCACCACTAGGTGGTGGTATTGTAACACTGCTAAGTGACAAGACGTTGGATTCTGTGGTGTTGGATTCTGGTGTGTGTGTGTGTGTGTGTGTGTGTGTGTGTGTGTGTGTGTGTGTGTGTGTGTGTGTGTGTGTGTGTGTGTGTGTGTGTGTGTGTGTGTGTGTGTGTGTGTGTGTGTGTGTGTGTGTGTGTGTGTGTGTGTGTGTGTGTGTGTGTGTGTGTTGTCCCTGTTTTTCACCATGACCATACATATTTTTGAGATCCATTTACCTAATACTGGAGAAATTTCTATACTTTGTTACACTTTTAATTTTACTCCACTACAATTATTTGAACACTTTAGTTACTAGTGACTTTGTAGATTTTTATTATCATTACAAAACACACATTGCCCCCCAGCAAGCACGGTCAGGACCTGGACCAATCAGTGATGTCTCGATTGGGGCCAGATCACAGCCCATATGGGTCATTACCAGGATGTCATATGGACTTTTTTGTTTGACAGGATTTATGTTGGTTGAAATCAGGTGATATTCTAGGCCAGATAAATATCATAACTAGTTATATGTCCCAGAATATAACCTTATGCTCATATTTCAACATTACAAACAATAACAATAATCCTGTCAAACAAAAAAGTCCATATGACGTCCTGGTAATGACGTCAAGATCATCCCCATATGGGCTGTGATCTGGCCCCAATTGAGACGTCACTGATTGGTCCAGGTCCTGACCGTGCTTGCTGGGCCACTTAAGCGTCCTATACTTTTCGGCCATTCGAAAATAGACGATCTGCTTCGTGTTGCGATGCGAACCATTGATATTTTTTTATATATTTTCAAAAGATTTGTATACAATTTATACATACAAAAATGTACATGCAAAAGGCGCATTATACATATAGCCTGCTTTTACCTTTGTAGCCGACTTTAAGTACATCTTTATACTCAAGTCTTTTTACTCAAGTATTCTTTTAATTCCAGACTTTTACTGCATTGTAACAGAGTATTTCTGCATTGCAGTATTGATACTTTTACTTAAGTAAGAAATGTGAGTACTTTCTCCAACACTGTCAGTGTGCCTCTATTGTCTCAGGAGACAGAAGAAGGTTTGCATGGGCCCGTTCAACCGGAACTCCCCCGGCAGCAGATGCCAGTACTGTAGTCTCGCGTAGCCAGGGATCATTTGCAAATCACGTTTTAGGCAACATTCTGGCCACGCGAGACTACGCCGGGGCTTTTCCGGGGGAAAACATCACAAAACTATAACGATTTAAGCGGTTATTTCATTTATTCAGACCTTTATAGGACCTCATCTTGGAGCACAGTATGCAGCGACGGGTGAGGTTCTATATGGGGCTATGCGTAGATTATATGTGCTTACCTCTCACCTCGGGTCATAAGTGTACGTTTATATGTACAGACAGTATGCTGTCGTTGGGTGCATCACGTGCCAAGGTTATTCTCTCTCCCAGGCAGTTTAAAGTGTAAATACTGTATATTATTACAGACAAACATCTCTGACCTTCTTACATAACAGCAGTCACACGTAGGTAGAGCCCTGCGGGAAGTTCACCTACAGTATAAAACATAAACCCATCATTTACCTTTATACATCCAGACATGGTAAACATCCACAAAACACACTACCCATTGATTGATTGATTGATTGATTGATTGATTGAAGAATGTATTAGCCCACTAAGCAATTTGGGGGTTAAATCACGTTCAAATGACGTCTTCGCCCTAACCAGACGTATAGCTAGATCCGGTCTGTGACGAGTTTAAATTTTAAAGTTTTTTCACCGGCTATTACATCACCGTCATTTAAACGCCTTTAGCGGCCGCCGAAAGTAGTGAAAATGTAGTGAAAATGATGGCAGCCAGCAGGGTTTAAAATCACTATTCCTTGGTTCTGAGAGCCGTATGCTCAGTGGTGAAAGTGAGCCGGAACGGCCGGAACCCCCGTTCCGTTAAAACATTCGGGGCCGGAACGGAGTTCCGTTAAGAAGAGGAGAAGCCAGCTGTCAAAATCCCATGTTAAATAACCAGCCACAAACGCACGTCCAGGAAGAAAACAATAGCCTATACTAAAGTCAGATTAACATACAGTACACAAGTGTTACTAGTTATATTTTCTGATAAAGTGCTTCTAAATTATTCCCGTGGGTTTGTGTAGGTCAGTGTGATCCAGTCTGTTTGCGTTTCAGTGTTTGTTTGACACGGAGCGAGTGGGTGGGACGTTCGCGAACGAATCGAGTCTTTTGAACGGCTCTTTGAAATGAACGATAGGATTCGGTTCACAGTAGGGAGCCGTTCCTTTCTAATGAACAGTGGTGGGAAAATTACTCAATTCCTTTAGAAATATCAATACTGCAATCAAGTAGAAGTTTGGAATGTTAATGTACTTGAGTAGTAGAAGTATCAAAATGTAGGCCTACGTCTTTTGAACGGCTCTTTGAAAGGAACGGATCCCAGAGATCCGGCTCACTTCAAAGAGCCATAAATCCCATCTCTAGGAGGACTCGTGTCTGTGCCTGCATGCGGCAATACATGCAGAATAGACCAAAATGATTCAATTCTGCATCTGGAAATGGGAGATGTAGTGGAGTAGAATTAAAAGTATTGGAAATACTCCAGTAAAGTAGGCTAGGCTATACTTAAAACCTGTACTTAAATACAGTACTTTAGTAAATGTAGGTCTACTTAGTTACTTTAGATAACTGGTTAAAATGATATTAATAATAATATATATAATAATATAATAAATATAATAATAATATATATATATATATATATATATATATATATATATATGCTTACTCTTCTGTATGGAACAATGAACAATATGAAGAGGCTTATTATAGAAGGGCAGCATGTGGGCCTCCCAAAATGCAGTTTTCTATGCATTTCAGGGGTTTTGGGGGATTAGAGCCTCCCAAAAACTTTTCGGCCGCGCGGCCAATTTATGACAGTTCCGGCAAGAATTTCAAACCACTTTCACCACTGCGTATGCTACCTGAACCACCGCAGCTGATCGCATTTGTAATGGATTCTTGCACTGTTATTATTTGACACAGGGAGTCGACGGGGTTCGAACTCAGGACCTTCAGACAACGAGACCTGCGCGCTACCGCTGGACCACGGCAACAATGTGTCCAGCAGATATTAGTAGTTGATCGCCTCCCGCTGTTCGTTTTACGTCTGTGCATTTTGTTTGACAACACAAACTAACTTTATATTGATGGATAGCTATAAAACGATTTTATTTAATCATTATCGTATGCTGGGGGTGGGGATGTGGCTGCAGTCTTGTGTGTTTGTCTGTTGGTGTCAGAATTAAATATGTAACTCAGAGAAGTAATAGTATATGCTGTCATGAGCAGTACCACGGCATTATGCCATTATTTATTACACTTTTAGAATTTTTCAAAGGTATTGCACAGCACGTCTTTTAAACGCCTAAAAGATGTGCAATGCTCAGTGGATGCAATTAAACTACAACTATTAAGGTAGAACCGGGATGAGATACTGTTAGCATCTGATAATGAACAACTTGATAAAAATGTATTTAAAAAAAAAAGATGGTCTAACACACGTTTGTCCTAGACGGTGATCTATCGTTAAATGGAAGCGTTCAGATGACGGCTACAACTCAACTAGACTATATAGTGAAATTGGCTCTTAAAATTACTTTAGTCCAATATTTGAAAACCAGGTGTGGATATTAAAGCTGTTTTTTTAATCAACAAGTAGGCCTATGGAATAATGGATTAAATGTAATCAGCTACAATCGGTCTATAGACAGACTGACGATAGACGGTTCAAATGAGGGCTAAACATAACCATTGGGCTAAATGACGGCTAGTGTTTACTGGGAGCAGTTTGCAATAGAAAAAGGTACAGTTTCATGTCAGTACAAATCACTGGTACAAGGTCAACTAAAAAGAGATCCTAGAAAGCCGAGGCTTATTTCCACAGGAACCACACTTTAAGTATCTCATATAACATTGACAGACAGACGGATAGAACATAGTACTTTATCTAGGATAATATCAGTTTCAAAAGCAGAAAATACAAAGGCAGAAAAAAAGGGGTGGGGGGGAGCATGGGGGCTTAGTCTATTTACAAGTCACGGGTAGCAGCCGCCTGAAGGTGACTTTTCATACCGATTTTGAAGGAGGCTAGGGATTTGCTCTCCTTTAAGGCTTGTGGAAGGGCGTTCCACATGTTGATGGTATAGCAGGAGAATGAGTTAGAGCCTTGTTTAGTGTTAAATCTAATTTAATGTAATGTAATACCATTCAAATATAAATCACAGTATGCAACATTCAAAAACAGGGATGTGCAGAGAATGTTAGAGGCAGGGTCTGAAATTTCTAAAAGGGCCTTTTGCTGGAAATATTGGAAATGGCAGACCTCCAAGCTCACAGCGAGACGCATTGTGAGCCTTGGAGGTCGGCTATTTTCGGTGCTTGATACCACACTGGACTAAGCATAATCAAATCAATACTGGAAATGTGGCATGGATTTCTACACAAAGAGGGCAATTCTTTCAACGCAAGATGCTGCATTCAAGTTCAGGAGAGTTTGGACAAGGCAATTCTCTTGAATGCTGCCTTCGGGTATATGGCAAGGAAAGAGGGGCATTTGCGTTTCTTTCACCTTAGTAAAAACTGCATTCATGGTCTGGAGAGGGCACTTTTTACAGACAGGTAAAAGGGCAGGGGCTCAAGTCCCCTTTGATGTCTATGTGTGCACATGCCTGCACTCTACCCATGTAATATGATTCAAATATAAACCACAGTATGCAACATTCAAAAACACAAATCAAATATATCCCCCCCCCCCCCCCCCCCCCCCCCCCCCCCACCGACATCACATCTCCTCAGGAGTGCATGTCTACCATCATCCACAGGATTTAAATTACTTCACCCTTTCAGAAAGGAGCGTTAAGTGGCTTCCAAATCTTCTCAAATCCCCAGAGAATGAATCTTAATTATTCTGGGTAGAAAACCTAGAATGTCCCCCCCGTTACGTTACTTTTCAGGAAATGGAAATCCAACGTAGTTATTATTTCATGTCACAATCTCGTTTTCTTTGGTTCAATATTTGTAAAAACCCACAGGCATTAAAACGCTTAGCCCTTTTTACTGTCACCTTTCAAATAGGCTTGCGTATCGGCTATTTTCACCACTATTGTCTCGACGAAGAGCGAGCGGCATTAATTAAAGTTATACCATGTAACTTTTTTTATAAAACAAATCTTAAAATTGTCCTAACTGTTAAATCGCTAAAGTTTTAGAACACCCACTCCGTTATTTTCAGCTTCTGAAGCCTTCTCTTTATATGTTTTCTATGATCCTGGCCGTGGACCGGATTTCGCGCCAAAATGACGTAATCTGCATCATCTGTATACGTTGTGTATACGTTGCCCAATCACATCGCCGATCATGCACACATGGTACACTACCGGCCAATCACAGCTTATCTGCTCTGGTCTCCAGGAAGCGCCTCCGCTTGGCTACAGTGTTTACCATGGTGAAGGATTTTAACCTCTTAATCCACAAATCCTGGCCAGAAAATTACGTTCTACCATGCTTTCTACCCCTCCACGGATTACTATCGGTCGCGGTGGTTTGCGGCGCCGCTCCGGTGGTCCGCGGCGGTGGTCCGCGACGACTCCGGCCGAAAAATGGCCGAAAAAAGCAATACCGCTACTGACCACTAGTTGAACTTACACAGTATAGCTTTAACAGAAAAAAGTACGGAGATACCAGGTTTCTGCCTGACAACAATGAGGATATGTTGGCTTACCTAAAGAGCAGCACATTTATGCAAGGCGCTAAACTTATTCGTCTTAACGCCGCATATATTATAATACATTTACGCGGAGGCAACTTTAACCCTTAAGTGCTGTTCGGGTCATTTTGACCCGTTTTACATTTTCATTTGGAAAAAAAAGGTAGAAGTTAAAAATGTTTCCACCTGAAACTCACTGGCCTTAAAGATTCTTCTGAGATGAACATGTAAAAAAAATATTTTTGCACTACACCCATGCTACACCCCCCTCATATTTTTTGAACCTTAAGTGCTGTTCGGGTCATTTTGACCCGGAAGCACAGAAATACACAGTATTATGCCAAAACACAGACACACAGTCACCCCCACTTCTAACACCCCCCTTCCGAAGCCCCATTCCGAACCCTCCCCCCCTTCCTATAAGCATGAGCAATATTGCCCAGTATTAAATGAAGTAGTTTTTTTTACATGGATTTCAGCTAAATCAGTAAAAACGCCTAGCTCTTTCAGTGTTTAATGTGATATAGCAAAGCAGAAATGCAAACATTTACCAAATATATCATATGAATTGTTTGGTATTGAGTCAAAGTCAATGTATCATGATGATTTGTTAAGTTAAAATTTATATTAGTGTTGTTTTTTTTAAACCAAATATCCACCGGGTCAAAATGACCCGAACAGAACGAAGGTGTAGTGAATCTGAACAGAACTTAAGGGTTAATGATGTCTTTGGTGTGGGTGGGCGGGGAGGGGGGGGGGGGGGGGGGTGTTCATGAATCATTCACCAGACATGTTTAATTCCTTTAATTACCTGTATCACATGTGGGGTTTTTTAAGGAGTAGGGGTTCATAATTACGTTCACTTATTCCTGAGATTAACCAATTTAGAACGGGAACGCATCTGTGTCACTTTATGCTTTTAACAACTTTAACCATTATTTTATACTAGCTGTGCCGAGCTATGAGCTTGTATATCTGCTATTTTTGAAAAAATCTTGAAAATGTGTATATATATTTTTTTTTAAAGCGAACATTTGTAACTCAAATCTTTCTTTCTCTGCTCCCTGGAAGAACATGCTTTGAGATGGGGGTCCTCGGCCATATACATATAATTGGGGGTCCTTGACATGAAAATGTTTGAGCACCACTGATATTATTCGGGGCATGTCGCCCCGAGGCGTCTTACTAGCGATAACCAGTGTAGTTGTCGCGACGCGAGTCACACTTGTAAATTAATTCCGTCCTTGTCCCGTTTATGCCCATATATGGAGAGCCCTGATGTCATCAATATTAAGCCCACATCTGGTAATGCCCATATATGGACATATTGTGTCATTCTCTGTTGTTTCAGTGCAACCTCAACGTCGCTTCTCGCCCCTTAGGGCGTTTTACTGGTCTACTTAGCTGCAGTGGTGATTATTATTATATATATAATACATATTTTTTTGTTTCTGAAAACTGTTGGAACTTAGAAGACATTTTGTAGAATCGACTTACGTTCTAAATGGGTTAAAACTCTTTGATTTACTTTATCCCAAAGGCCCATAGGGCTTGATTTCTTGGCTCGGTGGTTTTCTAACTTTTTTGTGCCATGTGGCACGTTACACCAAAGGCCAAGTCTGAGCCATTTGGCATCCCAGTCTGAGCCATTTGGCATCCCAGTCTGAGACATTTGGCTTCCCATTTGGCAGCCAGTGCTGGAGTGGCCAGAATAGGTCGTCTCTTGGTTTGATTTCAACTCATGCTACGTTTTGGAACAGGTGTCCAACCTGAGGGAAGTTACATTTGAATGCACGTGTACCGCCATCCAACCCACCCCACACGCACACGCACACGCACACACACACACACACACACACACACACACACACACACACACACACCTACACACACACACACACACACACACACTAGGGATGGGACCATATGAACATTTCATGTCATGATTATTGTGACCAAAATAATAGTGATTTTGATTTACGATATTATTGCGATAATCAAAATATCCCCAACATCCATAATTCTGGGGCGGAACATTTGCCAAAAATAGCCGATCTACAATTTTTTGGCAAAGAGATTTGGTAGAGAGTGAAGAGAAAGACTATCAAGTACGTTATTTGCAGCTCCGTTTCACCAATAAGAGGGTTTAAAGGGCCAGTTCACCTCTGGGACAACCAGATCTTATTTCATTGTTGTTTGGGACATGATCAACACAATCCTTATTGTGTTGATCGAGTCATCATGCTGCATCATATGATGCAAAATGCATCATCGTTCATTCTGAAATACTAAAATATCTCAAAACACAGATCGAACACAAAAAATAACTCAGGATTGTGTTGATCGTGAAACAACAATAAAATAAGATCTGGTTGTCCCAGGGGTGATCTATCTATCTAGGTCGTCCTCAGACGAGCCCTCCATCGTTGTTTCCAGTCATCTCGGTTCTCCATACATCTGGCCAGCTCATTGGTGTTCTGTGTCCCTACGTCTTCCTTGTGTACGTCCACGTATGTTTTTGTGGGACGTCCTCGCGACCGGTGCCCATGTGTTGGCTCCCACAGTACCAATTTGCAGGCTGGAAGCTCCTGGTGTCTTTGGCAGTGTCCTGCTAGTCTCATTCTTCTGGTGGCAATTTTCTCGCTTACCTTTGGTATTCCCTCATACAGGCTCCTGTTTGTAACATGTGCACTCCTGTTGATGTTGAGTACTGCACGCAACATTCTAGTGTAGCACCCGTCTAGAGACTTCTGCAGGGTTGGCTTCAGGGTCCAGCATTCACTGCCATAGAGGAGAACAGACTCCACCGTTGCAAAGAAGAAGCTAAGTTTGATTTGGCGGGGGAGGTTAGAGTTCCATACACTGTTCATGCCGTTCAGGGCCCTCCAAGCGAGTGCCTTCCTTACTTTAAGGTCTTTCTCAGTTGAGTCGACCCATGCGCCCAGGTACTTGAAGTCCTTGACTTCCTTCAACACAGCTCCTTCTGTTGTTGTCAGAGGTGAGTGATCAGGTAGGTTATAGGTGATAACCTCAGTTTTCTTAGCATTTAGCCTGAGACCAACTTTGGCACACTCTATCTCCACCCTGTTCAGGAGTTCTTGTGCTTGTTCCATGCTGTCGGAGAGCAGGCTGATGTCGTCCGCATAGTCCAGGTCTGTCAGAACTACTGCGGGATGCCGCCTTGACCTCCTTGGTGTTAGCGTGAAGCCAAGCTCTTGTTCTCGTCCCCCTATGGCTTTCCTGAGCGCATAATCTAGAACTATGATGAAGAGGTAGGGGGCTAGGGTGTCTCCTTGCATTACACCAGCTCGGATGTCAAACACCTCACTGCTGCCATCTGGGGTCACCACTTTGGCCCTTGTTTTTGCGTACATGGTCTCGATAGCCCGGAGAATGTTGGGAGGGACATTGTAGGCCTCAAGGATCTTCACCATCTTGCTTCTGTGGATAGAATCAAAAGCCTTTTTGAAGTCAATGAAGCACAGTACAGCTGCTAGGTTGTCCTTTTTCACCTCCTCTATTAATCTCCTTAATGCCAGGATCTGTGCTATGGTTGTTCTCTCCTCTCGAAAACCATTTTGGTTCTCTCTCAGGTGAGGGTCGATGGCATGCCGTATCCTGTTCAGTATCATTCGGTTGAAGACCTTAGCAGTGATACATGTCAGGCTGATGCCTCTGTAGTTGTCTGGCTTTGAGAGGTCTCCAGCTTTAGGCACCGGGATGATGTTAGACAGAGACCATATTTCAGGTTGCTTGTTGTGCTGTAGAGCATTGTTGCAAAAGTCTAGGATGAGGTTGTCTAGGTCGCAGTTCTTCAAGACCTCTGGGGGTATGCCATCCGGCCCAGCACTTTTTCCCTCTCTCAGGGTGGATTTTGCCCTGGCGAGCTCGCTGATTGTGAAGGGTCCATCGTCGATGTTCAGGCCCTGGAGGACTGTCGGTATATTTTCCTCCTCTCCCTCTTCCACTGATGTTCCCAGGAGCCTCTGGAAGTGGTCGAACCATGTTGCCACCCTCTCCTCTGGGCTGTGTCCCTCCACCTGGCCCTCCTTGGCCCTCTTCCGCTGAGGCAGAGGTGAGAACAATGGAGTGGCAGCTAAAACCCCCATAGAAACCAAGCTAACAAAGTGTTATAATTAAATACAACACAGAGACCAAGCCAACTAAGTGTTATAATTAAATACAAGTTATAAATGTCAAAGTCTCACCCTAATATTTCTCTGTTGAGTTCCATCAGCTGTGTGCTCCCTGTTCCTGTCTGAGCCAGGGGTGAACTGGCCCTTTAAGTGGTAACAGAGAGGCAGCTTGGCAAATAAAAGGTGAATTGATCCCAGTGCATGACGGAGGACGATTTCACAATAAATTTAAATCTCTACGATACGATTATTGTGAGTGTTTTTCATATCACGATAAACGATAATAGCGATTATCGTCCCATCCCTACCCCGCACGCACACGTACACACACACACACACACACACACACACACACACACACACACACACACACACACACACACACACACACACACAATTTCTTGCTGGTTTTCTCTTTCATTTGTATTATTAATTACAAAATCTGCTCTGAGATGTAGTGGAGTAGAAGTAAAAATATTGCAAATCTAAACTCTGTAGGCTACTACTGTTTAAAAGAAAGCATCTCAAAATTGTACTTGGTACACAACTGGAGTACATGCTCTTAATTACTTTTCACGCCCGCATAAGATGACATCTTAATGGGGTTCCCCTCAACCCCTGAGAGACTTAGCAAGACTCTGGGTCACCTGCAAGTTTAATTGAGGTCTTGGACTCGCTCTCTCTTTCTCACACACACACACACACACACACACACACACACACACACACACACACACACACACACACACACAAACACGTGTTGGCTGTAGGTATGTGACCTCTATGTCACATGATGAATGACCAAATCAGTGGCATAATGGAATGTGTGTGTGAGTGTGTGCGAGTGCATGTGGGCACGCGTGTGCACACACACTACTTGTCCCCACAAGTATAGCTGAAATGTAGAGAAATGGATATTTTGAGGAGGATTTTCCTGGTATACTCACAAGAGGAAAAAAACAAAACAATGGTTAAAACATTTCGTGGTTGTTGGGTGGAAACCTTGTAGGTTTTGTATTCATCGATTTAAAAATGATCTAAAATAGTGAAAATAGACGATCTACAAGCACACAACACCTCGCACCACAAGGCGTTGTGTGCTTGTAGATCCGCTGTTTTCACTAGTTTTGTGCGACAGTCTTGTGTGATGAAGCAGGGCTTTACTTTGAGAGAAAATCACACTAATGCAAAACTTGGAGATACAAATTTTCTGCCCGACAGTGATGATTGGATCAATAAGGTTACATTTAGCTACAGATTGCGGTCGGGGTTAACATTAGGATTAGACATTCAGAGGTTACAGGTTCAGGGGTTAGGACCGTAGGTCGCATTTAGTATGGAAACATGCAGATCATGTGCGTGTGTGTGCGTGTGTCACGCCTCTTGTCACGCTCCATACTGTTATGGCCAAGATCCCTGACATCAACAATATGAAGCCCATTTTTGGGAATGCCCATATATGGACATATTGTGTCATTCTCTGTTGTTTCAGCGCAACCGCGACGTCGCTTCTCGCCCTTTTAGGGCGTTTCACTGGTCGTCTTAGTTGCAGGCTTGGTGTCATTCGCTGAAGATGCACACGACGCAACACGCAGCGATGCGTTGTGGGCTTGTCGTTCACCTATTTTTGTCTTGAGAGTAAAAGAAAAAAGTGTGAATGAATATTGTCATAAGGACGGCCTAAAATCCTAAAATGTCCTCACAAGAATAATAATACCAATAAGTGTGTGTGTGTGTGTGCGCGCGTGCGTGCCCCCCAGGACCTCAATCAGAGTCCCAGCTTGACCTGGGGTCCTGCTGGGGTCTGTTATGGGGGGGGGGACATGAAGAGATTATCACCCCTGCCCACCTCCACCTGGAGGCAGGGTCGTGCAGAGAATGTTAGAGAGGCAGGGGCTGACATTTATAAAAGGGCCTTTGGAGGTGGCTCTGTATGGTTTATGATAGTCATTCACTCATATTTGATAAAGCCTGTTTCTAGCAAAAATGTAACTAATTCGTAACCTGACTTTCGCCAGATGGTGGCAGCAGTGCTTATGCCTGCATAACGCTCTGCTTTACCATCTGGGCTCACTCGAGGAGAGTTGATAACACTCGTAAAGTCCGGCAGCTACGGGCGGGCTCTGAGCGGCTCTGAGCCAATAGAGTCTGATTGCAGACCACGTGGAAACCCAGGAGGCGGATTCTGGGTGTAACGTCATTGCAGACAGGCCAATGTGAGTGGTTGGAGTTGGCACTCCCAGACTGTGATAGAGACGGCCACATCCAATCACCTGCTGCAGAATTTGAAAAAATGGCCCGCCCCTTACATCGGGTCTCCTCGAGTGAGCCCAGATGGTAAAAGCAGAGCGTTATGCAGGCATAAGCACTGCTGCCACCATCTGGCGAAAGTCAGGTTAACTAATTCGGCGACAGTAACATTAGCGTTTTCTCACCATCAGTTGATTCTTCATATCCATATGAGTCAAACCGCTGAGATCATTTGTTTATGTTTGGAACACAGTTCTTATATGACGCAATATGAAAAAAGTCTATGGGAATTCAGAATGGGGGGAAAAAACGTGAACCATGTAGGGTGGGTAAATGACGTCAGACTTCACTGCTATATTGCGTCCACTCTAAAACCCCCTCAATTCTAGCGACTCCTAGAAAAAGCCTGAGCAGGTTAATGTTTTCATCAGCGGGTCCCGATGGCTTTATCCACGGCAGGCGTCTCTTGCCGACAAGCTCCTGCTGGCTACTTGTCAGCAGCAGACACTTTCCGCCTTCTCCCGATGCCGACGTCGGCGCGGTTAAGAGCTGCCTTTAGTCATAGTCTTTTGTATAAAATGTCATTTAGTTTTAGTCGTGTTTTAGTGATCCCATTCTTTTTGTTTTAGCTTAGTTTTAGTCGACTAAATATAATAAGATTGTAGTACCAAATCTACAGTTGATTTTGTCAACGAATTTCTTTTTGTCTGGCATAGTAATTTCATTTGAATTTGAAATCTACATTTCATTGCTATATGTCAAGTGTATGAATATTCTAAAAGATGCATAAATGGTAAATGGTGCATTTATTGCGACCGTCAGGTCGCAGTTTAGTATCAAAACCTCCACCGTCCGTCCGTCCGTCCGTCGGTCACACGTCACACGTCACACCTTTGCCCTGCTCATATCTCCGCATCAGTATGACATCACACTGCTGACATCAGTATGACATCACACCATATATGGAGGGATGTGTTGGTTATCTCCATATCTGGAGATTCAACCTTCAACGATTTTGACATCTTGTTACTAATCTGTCGGTAGATAATGCCGGTCTTATATAAGGGTCATTTGTGTACGGTGTGATGTCATACTGATGTCAGCAGTGTGATGTCATACTGATGTCAGCAGCTATGTCTCTATATATGGAGTTATATGTTGTTCGTGTCCAAATATGGGGCTTGTGAGGTCAGACTTAGTGAGATTCGTCGGTTATCTCCATATATGGAGGGATGTGTTGGTTATCTCCATATCTGGAGATTCAACCTTCAACGATTTTGACATCTTGTTACTAATCTGTCGGTAGATAATGCCGGTCTTATATAAGGGTCATTTGTGTACGGTGTGATGTCATACTGATGTCAGCAGTGTGATGTCATACTGATGCGGAGATATGAGCAGGGCAAAGGTGTGACAAGGCCCTGCAGAAAATGCATGACACGCTGCTGCGCCACACTCAGCACCCCTAAAAACCAGTACTTGGGATTTGTTGATGTAAATGTTCACATAGAGTGTAATAATTGGTAAAACAAACTTTTGGCCTATTTGTGGAGATAAGCGACCAAGCTTATCTCCCGATTAGGGAGTCTTACTGGTATAGCACTTTTCTCCAAAGCGCTTTACATAGATTGTGCATTACATTCACCCATTCACGCACACATTCATACACCGGTGGCGGAGGAAACCATGCAAGGCACCAACCTACTCAACGGGAGCAATTAGGGGTTCAGAGTCTTTCTCAAGGACTCTTCGACATTAACTCAGGGGGAGCCCGGATTCGAACTGGGAACCCTTTCGGGAACCCTTTGTGCTCTAATAACGGTTTCTCTACCCCTGAGCTATGCCGAAAAAAACTGTAAGAATTGTGAACTTTCTTCTTCTTCTTTTCAGTTTTCCAGACTATAATGAAGGACCCAGCAGAGCTACAACAGTGTGAAGAAAACTTTAGATTGGAACTTCATTTTGCTCTCTGTCTACGCCTGGCTGGCTAACAACACAGCTGCCAGGGAACAACAAACAAAACGCTTTGGCAAACATCACGCAATCCGGTGAGTTTGTTTCATTTGTTTATCTCAGTAACTGCGAGCGACGTACAAACAGGGAGTCTCGTGTACTGACTGATAAGAAGCAGTTATCACAAGACTGAATTATACAGTACATGGTCGTGCGCCGGTGTTGCGAACCCGAAAATTGCAGCGTTAAGCTCACTTGAAGAATGAGAATGAGGTTTGATCAGGGCGTGTACTCGTACATCAAGCTGCCTCACGCTACAGACTCGGGAGATAAGCTCCTGCCCAATGGGCCTCATGGCTCGACAAGGCCTACTTCACACTTTGTGTGATATTTCTTTTTTAATATGACTTTTACTCCACCACATTTCTAGGAAGGGACATAAATACTTAAAGAGGTGGTGCCATAGTTTTGTACTTTTTCTGTTTTGTATGTGTCTATGAAGTTATTCTAATAAGTCACCGGGTGGGGTTAAAATGTGGAGATTTCGACTGGGCCTCAAAAGGCCCAGTCGAAAAACACAGATTAAATTACATCATAAATTCATTTACCATTCATCCAACACTGTGGGTGTGGCTAACTTCAGCTGGGTCACCACCCACCAGACAACCAGGCATACCTAATGAACATGGTGGGTGTGGCCACATAAAACCACAATTGTAACTCTTTCTGTATACCTTTTTTGAAATAAAAACTTCCTTCTAGTATAATCATAATACCCGATTATCATGTTTTATTGGAGAAAAAGAATCACTGCACCGCATCTTTAATGAATGAACCACTCAAGCCCTATTTCAAATAGTGATGAAAGCTGATCCAAAAGCTCACAATGTGTCGCATCGCGATATATACCAGGGGTCTTCAACAGGCGGTCCGGGACTCCTAGGGGGTCCTCAGAGTTACTACAGGGGGTCCTCCAAATCTTTGTGTGATAGCTTTTTTTCTCCTTTTCTATATTACCCACTTGAACCCTAGCCTCCATATTCTGAGAGCTTTAGCCAAAAATAGCAGATCTACAAGCTCACAACGCCTCGCAGCACGAGGCGTATCTTGGCCTACTGACCAATGAAATCAATGCAATACGGAGGAGGGGTGCGTCTAACTTTTGAAAATCAACAGAAAGTGGAGGGAGGGGTGGCTCACCAGAGTTCTTGATTGCCTCCTTTGAACTTCAAAGGAGCTACAGCTACAAGTGTCGATAGCTCGTTAGTGATTCTCTCTAATCAATGAAACATCAAAGACAATGACCCTCTGTGACATGGTGCATGTCACAGAGGGGAGGGGGAGGAGGGAATGTTTTGTGTGCAAAAGTCAAACACAACCCCTCCCACCAGATCTCTTGTGATTGGGAATTTCAAATTTTAAATCCCCTCCCCTTTTCAATCAAATAGAATGGAGGCAACTTCAGACTCAAGCTGCAGCGTAGTCTGAAATCAGGCTAGGGGGGTCCCTGCTTCATCTCTCGCTCGACTAAGGGGTCCTCGGCCTGAAAACGTTGAAGACCTTTGAAAGATTTCTGGAGAATGTTGAATTTTGACCAGCAGTATGTATGCTTTGACTGCAGGGCTGGGGTTGAGTAGTGTGTCCACCCCAGGGCTCCCAGCAGTGAGAGAGCGCTATAGGAATGTAAATCCAGCAGCGGTCAGGATGTCAGGTGAAGAGCTGTCAGAGGAGGGTTGTAAACGTGCGCTGAGCGATGCCACAGGAGACGCCTTTCACTGGAATAACAACCAACGGGTATGCGGGCACGCACGCACGCACACACACGCACACACGCACGCACACACACACATAGGGCTGTCACAATTATGACATTTTACATGATGATTAATTGTCACTCAAATCAAATAATTGCGATTAATGATATAATTGTGTTTTTGTCATTGACAATTACATTTCTGTTTGTCTTTTGGGCTTTGAAGTTGCACACGGCAGATATGATACATAACCTAAATATACAAAGAAATTAACAACATATTTGACAAATTTATACTTAAAAAATAACATTGGTGCGACGTGTTGTGAGCTTGTAGATCTGCTATTTCCACTTTTTTTTGACATTTTCTTTAATGAAAAATGTTCAACATGGAAACGATTATGACAATTATGAAAAATAATCATGATTATGTCAAATAATTGCGATTAGACGATTATGTAATAATTGTGACAGCACCACACACACACACACACACACACACACACACACACACACACACACACACACACACACACACACACACGGATTTAGATGCCATTTTTAGGTATTTTTTCCGGTCTTATGGTTATGCGTAACACTTTGCTTCCAACGTGGTCCTGCACATCGGTAGCGGAGTAAAAAAAAGTATTAGATTATAGAATAAAATGGAAACTATAGAAATTGTACTTGAGCTCCGTTACTTGAGTAAATGTACTCATAGCTAGTACTTTCCGCCGCTGCACACACCGGGCGCACTGGCGCGCACATAAACATGCGTGTCCGCGTGGGCCGTCTTTTGTCTCGGGAGAGCGGTTATTAATACCCCGCGGACTCCCAAATGTCAGAGCAGCAGTCAGAGAGACCAGCCCCAAGATACCGTTTATTTATGCTGCTGACAGGCTTCACATCTTCCCCGCTCAACATGGCTATTTTCAGCTCTCAAAGTGAGTCCTTCTTTAGCCCATTTTAGGCCAGTGTTGTTTTTGACAGCAATTTTTTTTTTGTTTGTCATAGTCTTTTGAATAAAATGTAATTTTGTTTTAGTCATAATTTAGTCACCTGAAAAGTTTTAGTTTTAGTCTAATTTTTGTTGACTAAATTACATAAAATTAATTAATTAATAAATCTACAGTTGATTTAGTCAACTAAAATGTATTTTGGCAGGCCTTGATGGCATCGTAATGGCTGATTTTACACTTGGTTGCGTGCTGAAAATAGCCGATCTACAAGCTTGTAGATCTGCTGTTTTCAACACGCAACACCTGAGAGCAACCAAACATAAAATTACTCTCTTCTCCACTAGTCCCTCCCTAACGTTTTAGTCTAGTTTTTATTGTGTTGACGAAATTGTCCAAATATTTAGTCTTAGTTTTAGTCATCACAGCTTAGTTTTTATTTCGTTTTTATTTAGTTTTCGTCAGTGAAAAAAACGCAGTCGACAAACATTTCTCCTCATAGTTTTAGTCGACGAAATCAACACTGATTTAGGCGTAGGATTATTGAATGCTTTAACCAGTGGAAAAATAGCAGATATACAAGCTCACAGCGCGGCACCGAGTGCCGCGCTGCGAGCTTGTAGATCTGCTATTTTTGAGAAAAACAAAGTCGTGAAAATGTGTGCAAATCTTAGAATATATGTATTTTCAAAGCGAACGTTTGTAACTCAAATTTTGCTTCTAGGTGGTCGCTGGAACTAAATATTTTGAGATGGGGGTCCGTGGCCAAATAAATATCTGTGGGTCCTTCACATGAAAAGGTTTGAGAACCACTGACATAGTAGTCTCTCAAGAACAGACTAACTGAGCTCCAGTTAAGTGAAAAGGACCTTTTATTTGACGATGGCTGGCCAGATTGCTGACATAGAAACATAGGTTTTTCAAAAAATCTTCGAAGGATTCAAAAGACACTTATTGAATCAGGTCAAAATTCAAATTTTCACGATTTAAAACAAATAGCAGATCTACAAGCTCGCAGCGGCACTCGGTGCCTCGCTGTGAGCTTGTATATCTGCTATTTTTCAATAGTTAAAGCATCAAATAATAATACACAAAATGTGTACCCGTTCTAAATGGGTTAGAGAGAGACAGAGAGAGACAGAGAGAGAGAGAGAGAGAGAGACCAAGTTGACTGCTAAACCTCAAAAGCCCCTTTTCCACGGACATGGCCCAACACCACACCACTCCACCACACCGCCCACTTGTGCCAGGTTTTCCACTACAAGGACCAGGGTAGAGTGGTGTGAAAGTGGTACTGAACGTGGTACTAAAAAGTATCCAATCTAGAGTAGGTCTGAGCTTGGCCAAACAGGGCCAAACACTTCATAATGACTGATCACTCACTGACTTTTCATTTAGATCACCAGGATATAATTGTAATACATGATAATAGATTATATTGTGTTATAACCACTATTATAGTGTATTATAGTTACTAGAAGCTGGGCCGCCCTTCGGGCGGCCCAGCGTCTAGTCGGCGACCTGGCCAACTCGGAACAATGTAAATAGGGAATGAATGCCCCGCCCTTTAATGCAAACCCCATTATACCTGTTTTCATAGGACCCGTTTTGACCATTTGTCTGCCTGTGTCCATTTTTGCCCATATATGGAGATATCTGTATCTGTCTGTCGGTGTCCATTTTATGTCCATATATGGAGATCACTGCAGTTATAGTTCTGGGTCCATTTTATGCCCATATATGCCCATATATGGAGATATCTGTCTATCTGCATCCATTTTATGCCCATATATGGAGATCTCTGTATCTGTCTGTCTGTGTCCCTTTTATGCCCGTATATGGAGATCTTTGTGATTCTGCATCCATTGTATGCCCATATATGCCATATATGGAGATATCTGTTTATCTGTGTCCATTTTATGCCCATATATGAGATTTCTGTCACTTTTTCAAACAATCGTGGGTCGGGTCGGGTTGAGGCCGAGCACTGCACTACCTGCTGCGGTGGGGAACGCACGTGCCGAATTTGAAATAGGGAATGAATGCCCCACCCTTTAATGCAAACCCCATGAATGCCCCACCCTTTAATGCAAACCCCAATATACCTGTTGTCATAGGACCCGTTTTGACCATCTGTTTGTCTTTGTCCACTTATGCCCATATATGAAGATCTCTGCACACACAGTACCGGTTGCGGAAAACTCTGATGTCAGACTTTATGCCCATATCTGGAGAACGCGCGTGCCGGTGGGAAGAAGGGTTCTCGAGATACGCGGATTACATACATACATACACATTCACAGAGATTTTGTATGAAGTGATGTCACAATTCGCTTGTATGCCCATATATGGACATCTCTGTATCTGGAGATCTATGCATAGGAACATCAGAATACGTAACCATGGCATTTTTTGTTGACTCATGTGGTGTACGTGATGTCAGAGCCTTTTATGAAGTGATGTCACAATGAGTCAGCGCTTGCGCCGATTTCCTCCGGAACAGCCTTCACAGAGATTTTTTTGTTGACTCCTGGCGTACGTGATGTCAGAGCCTTTTATGAAGTGATGTCACAATGAGTCAGCGATTGTGCCGATTTCCTCAGGAACAGCCTGATGTTAACAATCAGCTCCGCGTAAGGAGATTCCGAACGTTTCGCGCCGCTTCGGGAAAACCACATGCCGAGTCGGGCCGAGGCCCGGCACTGCACTCCGCGCCGCAGCGGGGAACGCGCGTGCCGAATCTGAAGCCGGTGGGACGAACGGTTCTCGAGATACGCGGATTACAAACAAACAGACAGACAGACAGAGATTTGTCGCATTTATAGATAGATATACATTAATAATGTATAGTATATTATAATCACAGTTATAACCCATTATAGTGTAATTAGGATAGTTGTAATACAGTTTGATATTGTATTATAATCACAGTTAAAAGGGTCAATTTGTTTCTTACCGATGGGGGTACTTTTGTGTAATGGAAAATGTAGATATTTTTATGTGGTGTGGTGCGGTGTAGTGTCGTGTAGTGTGGTGCTAAAGCTGCAGTCGAAAAGGGGCTAAAGAGTGCTGTTATTTGCTTCAAAAGCTCTATACGAGGGGTCTTCAATGTTTTGCAGGCCAAGGACCGCTTAGCTGAGAGAGAGATCAAGCAGGGACCCCCACAACGTTTTTCTATTGATTTCAGAGATGGCTTCATGCACTTGTTTCGCAGCACTGTCATCAGTGTTGTGGAAATGCATGTTATTATCACATAATCATTATGCTGTTGTTTGATTCAAAAGCTCTATACGAGGGGTCTTCAATGTTTTTGTAGGTCAAGGACCCCTTAGCTGAGACACAGAGAGAAAGAGATCAAGCAGGGACCCCCACAACTTTTTCCTATTGATTTCAGAGATGGCTTCTTGACTTATTTTGCAGCACTGTCATCAGTGTGGTGGAAATGCATGTTATTATCACATTATCATTATGTTAACAATTTGTACACCAAACTCGTTCAGTAACGAGATACGGCCACTGGAGGTCGCTGTGCCAAAAGGAGTTGTCTCGTTCCTCAACGAGACAACAATGGGTTAACTGTGCAGCGTGCTGCGCGCATGCTGTGTGCCCTGTGAAAGACCCTGGTCCATATGTCATAACGTGACGTTCACAGAAACAAAATGGCGCGTCTAGGCTGCATTGATTTCTATTCTATGCTGAAACATAAAAAGGGCTTTATCTCTGAATAAGGTGCAAAGAACGCCAGGGAAGCAGAGATCTGCCTGTTTTCACGGCGACACTTTACCGCGATGGTCGGCCCCGGTTTGGATTTTAGTTTCGTGAGCGTTTGTAAACAAATGGATTATCTTCCTCAATCGTCAGTGGACACTCACGTGCACACGCACGAAGCTTCCGAGGCTCTTCAAAATTAAAGTGTAAGTGAACGACGGCAGCAGCAACAGCTAGAAATGTTAGAAACCTTGGCTTCCCATGTGTTAATATGTTGGATTCTCTTGTTGTGTTTTCAGACAATTAACCACTTAAACCCTCGATACTTAAACCTTTGGCTCTGTCTGTACTTTGAGTCTGCACTTTCCCCCCCTCTACAACCAAACCTCTTTGCCGAAAATAGATAGATCTTGTTGTGAGCTTGCATTGTAGCGTTTGTAATTTTTCAAACCAGTGGTTCCCAAACGTTTTAACTAGGGATGCCCCGATCAGGTTTTTTTTGCTCCCGATCCGATACCGATCAAATATTATTGCTTCCGATTCGATCCCGATCTTTCCCGATCCGATCTTTTGGCAAGGCATTAAAACACCTTCCAAGCCCCGGCAGAACCCCCTGAACCCCGGTACTGCCGTGCAATCAGCGTTTTATTTATAAACATATTTAAAAAAACAAACACACCAAATGATAAACAACGCGCGCGGGTCGTTCAGTGCAAGCCAGCAGGACGTGCACACACTACGTGTTTGGGCGGCCACTTACTTAGAAGCTGCTGCTGGCTGTATTTCTGCCGTTCATTTGCATGGAGCGAGATGGGGTAATCCGCGAGAAAAAACAGCGTTCGAAAGTACATTACGTCCTCGTCGCACGCACATCGATCTAATTCCATGTATTCCACTCATTCCGAAGCCTTGATTTCGCCTGTCGTCTGGTCGAAAAAGACGAGGGGATGGGCTAAACCAGGCTGCAGCACACACAGTGAAGGGGAACGTAATGGCCGCTCGTGGAGCCAGTGGCAGAGCCAGCCGATGACGTCATCACGTTTCTGACGTGATCCGATTGCACAACGTCTCTTAAAGAGACAGAGCACGACCTGCGACTGTATTTTTCAAAAAATTATGATTAATTTCATAAATTACGGGGAAGTACGGGAATAGACGATTGGCTGATGGGACCCAGTAGGAAGTCCGAGGGAGTGCGGCCAGGCTTAGAAGGTGTTAAGAAGAAAAAAAAATTCTATTCATTCTATCACTTGGTTCTCAACCTTTTCAGGCCGTGACCCCCAAAATAATCATATTTTAACTGGGGACCCCCGACCCTGAAGAGTTGAGGAAGTATATTTTGTATAACACGGTTCTATTGTGAAAATAGCAGATCTACATGCTCACAACGCCTCGCAACGCGAGGAGTTGTGAGCATGTAGATCGGCTATTTTCACAATTTCTGGCTTTAATATTTGACAATTTGGCCAATGTTTAATTTGTCATTTTAGAGGTATTAAAAAGTCCTTAATTTTTCACTTTCGAAATGTGCAGATACCCTCTATACACTTAAACTTTATGTTGATTTGTTTACTGTTGAGAGAGAAAACAATGTTGCACATTAAGTTAATCATCTGGGGACCCCCCCAAAATAATTTGAGGACCCCCCTGGGGGTCCCGACCCACAGGTTGAGAACCACTGAGCTAGTTGACAGTGCAGAGAGACATAATTGCCTTCCTTTGATCCATTAGCAAGGGGCCAATTACTACTTATTGGCATCAGCTGCCAGCTGTACACAGAGTCTGACACAATCACCTTCCCTCTGCAGTGCTCTGTCTGTCTCATTTCTCCAAAAGCCCTTGAATATGATTGAAAATGATTAAGGATTACTGTGATTATGGTAAGCTTACATTTCATATCGCATCCACCTTACCTGTAACTTAACTTTCAGTACTCCCAGAAAATATTTTTTTGAAAAAAAAAAAAAAAACTTTTTTTTCCCCGATTTTTTTTCCCCCGATCTCCGATCTTATAAAAACGGCCATATCGGCGGCCGATCCGATCACGTGATCGGGATCGGGCAACACTAGTTTTAACCCGTGACCCTAAAGAGAAATTAGACCTTTGCCTGGGACCCAAACTGGTGAAAATAGCAGATCTACAAGCTCACAACGCATCGCGCCACGTTGTCTAGATCGTCTATTTTCACTTCTTAAACATTTGTTTTCTAATTTGTGGAATTTTTGATGTATTTATTCATGAAATTACTTGAAAAATCATTGAATTTATCATGAAATTCTTGCTTTTTTGGGAATGTTTTTTTTTTAAATGTTTTGAAGTAATAATAATTAAAGACAAATGTAGGAAACAAAAAAATTAGCTAGGGACCCATAAAAAATTGGGTGCCGACCCAGTGTTTTGGAAACAGTGCTTTACACAATTCCCTTTTTTATTTTTAATCGACACTTGCTTTGACAATGTAAACATATATGTTATCATGCCAATATAGCTCCTTTGAATAGAGAGAGACAGACAGACAAAGACAGGGTGGACAGACAGACCAGCGGTCATGCGTTGTTTCAGTGGAACATCAGAGAGCCCAGCTCGCAGCCCTGAGGGACTCCCGTCTGAAACCCGACTGGCTGCTTGACAGTGGTGGAAGTAGTAAATTAGTAAATTTTATCATACTATACTAACCCATTGTAACGTCAAACTGCATTTTAACCATGATAGATTCATTGAAAACCCAATGGGTTTTTATTGGAAGGGGGCGTGTCTGATAAAAAATAATATTAAATATCGAAATACTGAAGGGCGGTCACAAAAGTCTGATTAAAGTGCATTAATAAGGTGCTAATTTGACCCTGAGAGTGCATGTATACACGGTAGAATGAGCACCTCTGGGAGGTCTGTACACTAGCTGCGTTTCCATAAGCCTTTTCAAAAATAGGAAGCGAATTGTCAGAAATTTTGAAAAAAGAAAAAGCTAATTTAACCTGTTTCCATTCTTGGAACCGCTGTGTCTGGAAGGTGGCCGATCTGCAAGCTGACAACGCGTCGCGGATTCGAGGTGCACCTGTGAGCTTGTAGATCGGCCACCTTTGGCACGCAACACTGTGTGTTAGCCAGGGTTTACTTGGGTGATGTGACGGACGAGGCTTGCACTGCACAGTGTACACAACAGCGCCGTAAAATAAACATCCAATGCAAGGTACAGTATAGTAGGGAACACGGTGCCAACAAGATAGTAGCTCCCTTCAACTCCCTAAAATACAATGTATTTTAAATGAAAACCTATTCGCTTCGTGTTTCCATTTCCCTTTTGCACATTTCATTTTTTCGATTAAGCCCCAAAATCCACCTCCCCCAAGCGCATGAATGTTTTTGCGAAAAATTAAAGTTTATTCGAAGTGTTTCCATGAAAAGATTTATGCGCAAAAGCCTTAATGCGCAAAAAAAATGGCTTCATGGAAACGCCACTACTGTCTCTGTCTGCATGGAAACCTCATTATGTCCACAACTGTCACTTCAAAGTAGGGCCTTAACTCTTTTACCGCTTCGAACGTTAACGCTCGTCTCAATTCTGAACGCGGCTCAAAGCCAATACTTATGCTCGTTCTTTTACCTTGTTTGATGACTGTAAGCTGATGAGGGGTCGCGCGGGTGTGTACAGTAAAAACATCTCCCGTAATGCTGCTTTCAAATCTCCACCACACGTAAATATCAATGATGTCCAATTCACTTCCTGGCTGTTCTCTGTGGACCTGATCTAGATTATGCATTTCTATGCTCTGAACGACGGAAAGAGGGGAGGGCCATTTCACATCCATTCTTTGCATAAGGCTGCCCTCTGCCGCCAGCTTGGCTAAAGTACACATATAATAGGTCCAATGAAAAAAAAATAGTTTGGAAATAATCAATAGATCTTTTTCTATAACATCGCAAAGGTACAGTAAGCTGCTTTTTGCTGGCACCAGCCCCAATAAATAAATAATAAATCTGGCAGTAAAACTGTTAATTTAGAAAAAATAAAATAAAACAAAATGTTAAAAATGGAGATAAGAGGTTTCTGCCCGACAGTGATGATGTAACCAAATGGACCCCATAAGCCCCGATTCAGAAAATAGACAACCTACTGTACAGTACAAGCTCACAAGCTCCCCCCCACCCCCCCCCCCCCCTCTCTCTCTCTCTCTCTCTCTCTCTCTTTCTCTATCTCTCTCACTCTACATCTCTCTCTCTCATGGTTTAGTATTCAGCAGGACAAACATGCACATTAGTTCCAATCTCCTGAGCAGTTTACTGACTGACTGATGATTGGCTGTCTACACAACAACACTACACGCCTCACCTGTGTGTACACACCATCCATAACACACACACACACACACACACACACACACACACACACACACACACACACACACACACACACACACACACACACACACACACACACACACACACACACACACACACACACACGCGCAGGCTTGCCCGTGCACGCGTAGCAAGCATGCACACCTATTTCCATTTGTGTTTCTATACCTGTGAGGACATTTTAACAATTTTATGGTCGTGTTTCATTCTTTTTGACAGATATGTACACACACATTCATCTAAAATAGATCAAAAAATAGGGACACTATGTTTAAAGTGCTTAAATTAACAAAATAATTCATGAATCTTTAAACTGTGACTTTGACTGATTCATTTCGATTAATTAATTACCAAAACAAAAACAAAAACGCGTACTTTTTGCAGTTTCAGGCGTACCGATCATACCGGTGCACCAACCAACAGACAACCTGTGCATTGCATGCATGCAATGGGAAAAGGGGCTTTGCTTGGCCCAGTGGATGCGAAATTTAGATTAAAAAAATTCACTCATTGATTCACTTGCATACCAAAATGCGTATTAATTGAAAGAAAAAGTGTATATATATATATATATATATATATATATGCGATTAAACATGCGACAAATTTCGATCTAAGGTCACAGGTCATGAACTCTGACCTTTCAA
Organism: Nannobrachium achirus; assembly: GCF_963921795.1. Taxonomy (NCBI): domain Eukaryota; kingdom Metazoa; phylum Chordata; class Actinopteri; order Myctophiformes; family Myctophidae; genus Nannobrachium; species Nannobrachium achirus. The sequence continues at coordinate 12,831,999 of NC_137825.1, read as the reverse complement.
CACAGCACATGGATTGGAGGTATTACCGATAAAACAAACCGATAACGTTTTCCTCCCTGCATGCAGAATCAATCAGAGTTATAAATAACGCCCTCGTTTGACTCCCCCGGCTCCGGCGACAGACACGCGCCGGGAAAATAGTCGATCTACAAGATCTATGAGCTGGGGACGCGCCACGGCGCTGTGTAGCGGCATGTGCTTGTAGATCGTCTTATTTACGGTGCGCAACACGGGCACGCGACTGAGTATAAAACCTTTTTTTTCCTTTTTAATCCGCGGATGTGATCTGCATATAGATCCGTTTCCACACGTCTGAATGAGCATATGGTGAGGTCCACCGGGAGGATTGAACGTGTTAGCAGCTGTTCACTACTGACTGCTTCCAGTTCATCTGCGGTGGCACATGCACACACACACACACACACGCACGCACAAACACACACACACGCACGCACGCACGCACGCACGCACGCACAAACACGCACGCACGCACACACACACACACACACACACACACACACACACACACACACACACACACACACACACACACACACACACACACACACACACACACACACACAGAGGTTTATATTACTATACTAGTGAGTACACCAGTAAGACTCGATAACAGTCGCATAATGTTGTCTGCCAAAAGCAACCTCATGGTGGTGCTAGAAGAGGGCCATGTGAGAAATCAGGGGCGGAGGTTGTGGTTTGCCACTCAAGGAGTGTGTGTGCAAAGTCTGGCATGGATAGGGCCAACGGTGCCGGAGATGAGAGTGTGCTAAAAGCAACCTCATGGTGGCGCTAGAAGAGGCCCATGTGCAGGTAGATGGGAAGATTTTAAGTGGCATGTATGGCTATGTGTTGAGGGAATGTGCATGGCTAATTGCAAAGAAAAGGCATGATTTGTAAGTAATCCAGCTAACTTTAGAAGGCAATGGTAGTCTATCAGGAGGGAATATTGGAAATGGTACAGATCATGTTGATGACATGACTTTAGAGATACTGTGTACCGCTCTGCGTGATTTTAGGGCCAAATCTGTAGGAGCAGTGTCCAAAAATGTGTTTTGCAAGAATCTGCCTCATGGTGGCGCTAGAAGAGGGCCATGTGAGAAATGAGGGTTGGAGGTTGTGGTTTGGCAGCCAAGGAGTGGGTGTGCAAATTTGGCATGGATAGGGGCAGCGGTGGTGGAGATATGAGTAGGGCGAAAGTGTGACGTGACAGACAGACTGACGGACAGATTGACTGACAGCCGGTGGAGGTTTTGATAGTAACTGCGATCTGACGGTCGCAATCAACATTTTAGGATGGTTACAGACTCACTCCCTAGCTTCCGCCGTGGACTGAAGACTCACCTCTTCAGACTCCACCTAAACCCATAGCACTTATAGGCAAGTCAATCTAAGCTAAAAAAAAAAAAAAGGGCCTGACCCAAAAGAAATTGCAATAATAATCATTCAGGTTTTTTTTATGATCCTTAGGGTCATCCAAAAACATGTTAAAAGTTTCCCACATGTTTTTTTGATGACCCTAAGGATCATAAAAAACCTTGAACCATTACTATCGCAATTTATTTTGGGTCAAACCTCAGATTGACTGGCCTATTACTGTAGCACTCGCCTACCCTCGATGACCATACATGAAAGCTAGATAGCATTTTTTTTAGGTTTTACAAAAGGTTTTTTTACTGACTAGGTGCGTGGTCTATCTAGCCTATACGTTATTGTTTTTCTAGATTTATATTCCTATGTATTTGTTGTATTGTTGTTGATGTATTGTAATGCCTAAAACCTGCTATGTTTTAATCATAGCTTAGTTTTTGCCAGACCCATGAAATGGGTAGGCCTACATAAGCAAATGTCGGTCTGTCCCTTTTCTATATAAAGGGTATATATGATGATGACATGATGATGACATGCCTACAAAAGGCATGATGTCATAAATGATGATGACAGACAGGGGGTCTGGCACAACCAGGTTGACCTGGTCTAGTTATTTAGCACTTATTTAGTTTCCGTAGTTAATGATTTTCTTTTTAGTGAAAGTGAGAGTGGTGTAGTGTGTCCTTGCATGGGTTTTATACAATGTAATTGAACCAATGACATGTATTTACAAAAGCTTTATGACTCAATATTAACTATGGTGGCCTGGTGTGGGTCTTCTTTATTTTCCATTTCCAGAAGAATAGCAGTTTTCTGGACATACATGGTTTCCACTTGCATGACGACGGCGACGCGCTCTCACATTTCAAACGCACTATTTTAACAGTCGACTTTATTTATAGAGCCTGTGTTGAAAGGCTCATCACCTGACCAGATGTGTGTGTGAGAGGGAGGGGGAGGGGGGGGGGGTGTCTTGTGAGCTTGTACTGTAGGTTGCTTATTTTCTTCACACAACACTGTAGTGGGAACCGGAAGGTTCCCAGTTCGATCCCGGGCTCCCCCAGAGTTAGTGTCGAAGAGTCCTTGAGCAAGACTCTGAACCCCTAGTTGCTCCCGATGAGCAGGTTGGTGCCTTGCACGGGTTCCTTTGCCATCGGTGTGTGAATGTGTGTGTGAATGTGTGAATGTAATGCACAATCATTGTGAAGCGCCTCGGATAAAGGCGTTATATTTACACATTCTGTGTATTTGCACTCCCAGGGTAAAATCTGCACTGAGAGAGAGAGAAAGGGAGAGAGGAGGATACAGTTGTGTACAGGTGATGGTAACCAGTGCAGACAGGGCGTTTAGATCAGGGAAACGGTGTGTCCACTCAAATGAGACAGTGTACAGAGGACACATGTAATGTCCTGTATGCATATGTCCAGTGAGACACTCTGGGCCATGAAGTAACTGTAGCTGCTGTCCATGGTCCTGAAGTAACTGTAGCTGCTGTCCATGGTCCTGAAGTAACTGTAACTGTAGCTGCTGTCCATGGTCCTGAAGTAACTGTAACTGTAGATGCTGTCCATGGTCCTGAAGTAACTGTAACTGTAGCTGCTGTCCATGGTCCTGAAGTAACTGTAACTGTAGCTGCTGTCCATGGTCCTGCAGTAACTGTAGCTGCTGTCCATGGTCCTGAAGTAACTGTAACTGTAGCTGCTGTCCATGGTCCTGAAGTAACTGTAACTGTAGATGCTGTCCATGGTCCTGAAGTAACTGTAACTGTAGCTGCTGTCCATGGTCCTGAAGTAACTGTAACTGTAGCTGCTGTCCATGGTCCTGAAGTAGCTGTAGCTACTGTCCATGGTCCTGAAGTAACCGTAACTGTAGCTGCTGTCCAAACGTGTCTCCTGGTGTGATCTTCAAATGATTTTGAAAACTAAATATATAATTTTTTCCTTATTCCGTATTTTGAGGCTATTACTTTTAACAGAGTATTGTAGTACTAAAGATTGGAGTACTTTCAACACACATTACATGACCCCGCCCCCTCCCCCCTCCTCTCTCTCTCTCTCTCTCTCTTTCTGTGCATCTATCTCTCACAATGCCACCATAGGCACAGTTTGAACTTTCAGTTTGGACTTTCACAAAAAAAGAAATAAAAACAAAATAAATAAACAAATATGGGATAAATATCTTAACTGATGAACAAAACCATCAGCTTTTTATTATTAAAAAAAAAAGTGAAAATAGCCACAAGGTTGTGAGCGCTGTGAGCTTGTAGATCTGCTATTTTCACCATCATTGCATGTTGAAGTAGTATAGAGCTTTACATCTCCAAAGTTTAACAGAGATACAAGGTTTTGGACGATATTTCACATGCATCATCTGGTAGATGTAATAGATGGAATGGAATAAACAGGCCTGGCAGGTCCTGTGAGCATTGTTATTGTTATTGTTATCAAATGTGGTCATCTTGTCACCCTGGAGGCAAATGAGACATGTTTAATGACAATGACTGCTCTCTCTCTCTCTCTCTCTCTCTCTCTCTCTCTCTCTCTCTCTCTCTCTCTCTGTGTGAGACTGAGATCACCCACAATTCACAGCAACACATTACATTAGAACACAATGCAACGCAGCACATCAAAATGCAACAATATACAATACAGATTCAGAACAATACAGGACAATACAACAATATGATATCGCTGCACCTCATCAGAATTTAATCTTCCACACTGTAAGAGAATACAAACATAATCCAATTTTATCTCAGGGATGCACGCACACACACACACACACACACACACACACACACACACACACACACACACACACACACGCACAGTCACACACACATTGCATTGTAATTACCATAATTGTGTGGACATTAACATTTCAGGAGGGCAATTTTATGAATGGCATTAGATTTGTTTCCTCGTTTAACCCCTAAACCTAAAGCAGACAATTGCAGATCAACAAGCACACAACGTGTCACGCTGCGATGCGCTGTGAGCTGGTAGATCTGCTACTTTATGGCCTTGACAGCCCATACATCCACACAGAAAAGCCCTCTCTGATTGCATTAAACGATTTTAAACTCACTTTGCCACTCGAGTTGCCACTCGATTTGCCATTCACTTTATGCATGCGCATACCCTTTATAACTCCAACCACCAACCCCTAAACCTAACCTCCACATACCAAATCCTAACCCTTACCCCAGCCTGGTATCTCTTCTTAAAAGTTGCAATCCTGGGTGCTGCTTTCCCTCTGCCAACCTGGGGAGAGCCCTGCACTGAGCTCATGCTTCCTTCAGTGCATGAGGAGTGAGCAGGCTGCTTCTTATCACCTGACAGGGGGGAGCCTCCTTGGTTGAACATTGCACGTGGAAGGAACACGTTATTCCAACCAGCTCCTTTCCCCTCCATCAGGCTGGCCAGGGGGAGGCATTATAGAACCAGGATTACTGCAGGTTTTTATGAGGGTGTCTACCCTAGGGGACACGGGGAGAACATGCAAACTCCACACAGAAACACTTTCGCCAACCCCACCTAGGGTATGGGCGCTGATGACGCGGAGGAGAGCACACGCCACCAGCGCCAACAGCGTCCCCCGGCAGGAATTAAACCCAGGACCTTCTAGCTGTGAGGCGACAGTGCTACTCACAAATATAATAAAACAAGAACATGCACACACACACACACACACACACACACACACACACACACACACACACACACACACACACACACACACACACACACGAGCGAGCAGATGCCTCCATCGTGTGTCTACTACACAGATAAAACACAGACATCAACACGCGGCGGTTTAAAAATACACATTTCTCTCATGTGGAGAAACCAAAGGAGTGAAAGAAGAGGATGATGAAAATGATTACTTCTTCTTCTCTCTCCTCGCCTGTTTGCAGGAAGACAACGTCGGCCATCACAGCACAGCAGGCTGTTTGATCAGCGGGAGACAGACAGAGAGACAGACAGACAGCTTGTTGTCTCACCAACACATTCACAACCCGTCCTCACACACACTTTTCATGTCTTAGTCTTTTAAGACTAAGACATGTTCTAAGACTAATTTGTGCTTCGCCGCGCATCGAGAACAGCAGACCTGCAAGTTCACACACATACATCACATTAACAACCCGGCATGTGCACACATAGACATCAAAGGGGGCTTGAGCCCCTGCCCTTTTATCCGTCAGTAAAAAGTGAATGAATAATGCAGTTTTTACTGTGGTAAAATGCCATGGCATGCCATGCCATACCTGAAGGCAACATTTGCCCTCTCTGTGTAGAAGTCCATGCCGTTACGCCACATCTCCAGTATTGACTTATGCTTAGTTCAGTGTGGTATTAACCCATTTGTAGCCGATCCCGAGAATACTCGTGAAAAATACTTGAGTACTTGGAGTGCCGATCCTGAGTATACTCGCGATATATACTGTATATACAGTAAAGCTGGCAAGCTTACCATACGGTCCGTTGGAAAGTGCTGGCACGATTGGACTCGCCGATTCATCATCATCGCGGATCCACTTGCACAAAATAGTTATTCCTTAACATTGTAGCCGACGGTCTATCACATCTTTAATGTCCATTTTCTCCAAAAAACACTTTTGAAGCCAAGGATGGCATTGGATACTCGCTATAATAACACAAGCTGAAAGGCAACGATCGGCCATTACTGCAACCGCATGGAGCGATGACCACTTCTGGTGAATGACGTCATGACGTCAAACAGGAAATGTTTGCGCAATGGACTTCTGGCCTTCAAAATAAGAGACTGGCCGCGGACGGAGCAGGCGAAAGGCGCGCTGGACATTTAACCCGTTCATGTCTGGAGCACTAAATGGGTTAAAGGACCATGTCACCTCTGGGACAACCAGATGTGTGTGCAATCTGTGTTTTTAGATATGTTAGTATTTCAGCATGCTACAACTGGTCATATGATGCATTTTGCATCATATGACCAGTTGTAGCATCCTGAAATCGGCTGAAATACTAAAATATCTAAAAACACAGATTGAACACAAAAAATAACTCAGGATTGTGTTGATCGTGTCCCAGACAACAATAAAATAAGATCTGGTTGTCCCAGAGGTGACCTGGTCCTTTAAGCAGCTATAATGGACGACCTCCAAGCTCACAGCGTGTCACGCTGCGACACATTGTGAGCTTGGAGTTCTGCTATTTTCGATATTTCCTTCAAAAGGCCCTTTTAGAAATTTCAGCCCCTGCCTCTCTAACATTCTCTGCACGTCCCTGTTCACAACACGTCGTGAGCTTGTATGTCTGATATTCTCACCGTCCCACGGCCAAATATTGTTGCTCTGTGTAGCCGGAAAACAAACTCCCCATAAAAAACGACATGTCTGCTATAATAGCTCTCAGTTCTTTTAAATCAAAAGACTCCAGACTTTATTTTCTCCCCTGTCTGCCTGTCTGCCTTTTATGGTTACTGACTAGTTTCTTGCGTTGCACTCGTACCTTTTAAAAGTCATAGTATGTGTGGGAGGCATTGGCTCAGTGGTAGAGAAACCGTCATTAGAACACGGAGGGTTCCCGAAGGGTTCACCGTTCGAATCCGTCGTTCCGCCAGAGGTTGTGTTGAAGTCCTTGAGCAAGACTCTGAACCCCTAGTTGCTCCCGGTGAGCAGGTTGGTGCCTTGCATGGTTTTCTCTGAATGTGTGTGTCCATCCATCCATCCATCTTCAAGCGCTTATCCAGAATTGGGTCGCGGGGGTAACAGTTCCAAGAGACTTCCAGATTTCCTTATTCAGATGATGGAAGGACAGATGTCCTTCCATCTGATCTTTGGTCTGCTACGGGGTCTCCTCCCAGTGGGATGTGCATCGGGGACCTTCCTAGGAAGGCGCTCGGGGGGCATCCGTATACGCCCGAACCACCTAAGCTGACTCCTTTCCAAGTGTAGGAGCAGCGGTTCTACTCCAAGTCTCTCTCGGGTGACTGAACTTCTCACCCTGTCTCTAAGGGAGATACCAGCCACCCGCCTGAGGAAACCGATTTCGTCCGCTTGCACCCGCGACCTTATACTTTCGGTCTTGACCCACAATTCATGTGTGTGAATGGGTGAATGTAATGCACAATCTACGTCAAGCGCCTTGGATAAAGGCGCTATGCACCATTTACCATTTATGTAACTTTGCCTGGTGTTGTGCATGTGTGCATGGTGTCCCTGACTGTAGCGGTTGGTTTAGCTCAATGTGACCGTGTGTCTGTCTCGTGTCTCGGTCATTCACCGCGTTGTCCTCATGTTTTTAACATGCAGGGGAGGGTGATCACTGGCACACGGGCAGAAGTGTGAGAGAGAGGACTTATATTTTACAATCAAAGGTTTTAAACGTGGTCACTGGTCAATTACATTAGGTAATTTGCAGCAAATCACATTCTGCACATAATTCTACATTCATTAAAATTGTGAACTTTGACTGGGGAGGGAGTCGGGGAGACAGATGGGTTATTGAGTCTAATGAGCGTTATAATGAGCGTTATAACAACAATTAAAATATGTCAGAACGTAACCACACACGCACGCACGCGCGCGCACACACACACACACACACACACACACACACACACACACACACACACACACACCACACACACACACACACACACACTCATAATCACCTTTAATGAATTAACGCATCTTTCCCAGAGAGAGAGAGAGAGAGAGAGAGAGAGAGAGAGAGAGAGAGAGAGAGAGAGAGAGAGAGAGAGAGAGAGAGAGAGAGAGAGAGATTGATGGACAAGCGTAAGGAGGGAATGAATTGGTGTGAAAGTGAAAGAATTGGTGTCCAAGTTTCAAATTTGTACTTTTTTTTTTTCTCGCAATACAAGGCCGTTGCACAAAAGTAGTGAAAACAGCAGATCTACAAGCACACAACGCCTCGCGGTGCGAGGCGTTGTGTGCTTGTAGATCGTGTGTTTTCACTATTTTAAATCATTTTTAAAGTGATAAATACAAAACAAACGGTTTTGGACATAAAAGGTTTCCACCCGACAACGACGATATGTAGCAGTGGCGAAACGGCGAAGATTGTCAAGAAGAAAACCACGGGGGGGCGGGGGGGGGGGCGATCGCGGGAAGGAAGAGAGAGAGAGAGAGAGAGAGAGAGAGAGAGAGAGAGAGAGAGAGAGAGAGAGAGAGAGAGAGAGAGAGAGAGAGAGAGAGAGAGAGAGAGAGAGAGAGAGAGAGCTAAATCCTCACACCGTTGCGAACAGAGCTCACATGCTGCCCGGTGTGTGATAGAGTGAACGAGATAAAGAGAGAGAGAGAGAGAGAGAGGGAGAGAGGGAGGGGGGCGAGCACAGAGAGAGAGAGAGCGAGGAAATGGAAAGTGGGATTATACTGTGTGACAGCGCAAGCAGATGAGTGGAGAATCTGAGAGCAGAGAGAGAGAGAGAGAGAGAGAGAGAGAGAGAGAGAGAGAGAGAGAGAGAGAGAGAGAGAGAGAGAGAGAGAGAGAGAGAGAGCTGCATGTGCAACAGGACACAGACCTGCTGGCACTCCACTGCCCATCGCATCGACCCCACAGACCAGCCATCTGCCAGGCTGGCAGCTCTGTCCTCTCCTCTCCTCTCCTCCCCTCTCTTCTCCTCTACATTCCTCTCTCCTCCTTCTCCTCCTCCAGGCTCCCAGGTAGGGCTGTCACCATTGTGACATTTTTACATGACGATTAATTGTCACTCATTAACAATTTAATTGTGTTTTTTGGTCCTTGACAGTTACATTTCTGTTTGGCTTTTAAAGGCTTTGAAGAAGTTGCACATGGCAGATATGACATGCAACCTGAATTATACAAAGAAATTACTGACATGTTTGACAACTTTATACTTTAAAAAGAACGTTGATAGTGGAAATAGCCGATCTACGAGCTTGTAGATCTGCTATTTCCACATTGTTTTTACTTTAAAAAAAATATATATATGAACATTTTTCAACATGTAAACGATTATGACGATTATGAAAAATAATCGCGATTATGTAAAATAATTGCGATTAGACGATTATGTAATAATTGTGACAGTCCTACTCCCAGGTATGCATCGTCGCCTGCCTGCTGTGACTATCGGTTATCTTTTAGCGCTGATCATTCTATCGACTTCTTTTTTCCCCTCTCTTCAGATTAATCAAATAATCGAAAAGCACATTTTTACCGTTGTTTGAGTAAATGCATTCATGGACGGATCGACGCAAGGCAATCAAAAAATGTGCCTGCTCTTTTCCGAATCGACTTAATTGATTTGTCTGATTATTAACCAATTAAGTCCTGTTTAATACTTTGTCAGCATCCACAAAAACAGCAGATTATATGTATTTCTTTTTTAAATAATTGACTAAACTGATCAGTTGGATTAACTGTTTGCATCCCTATATACTCCCAGGTCTCGTCATCATGTCCACCTCAGATCCAGCGGTCCCTGGATGGACCACCCCTCCTCCTAGACGGGCTCTCCTCTCTTGAGCAGCAGCAGAGCGGGGATTCTAACCGTGGTGGAATAATAGCGCTCCTGTACAACGCACAGGGATATAGATAGATAGAAGAACGCCGGGGGACATCGCTTCAGATCGGGGCTCTAAAAAAGAAAAAAACTCTGGATTTTATCTTGTCTTCACTTGGAGGAGCCAAAAGGTGTTTGACTGACTGACTGACTGACTGACTGACTGACTGACTGACTGACTGACTGAAGCGTCGGCGGGGCGGCTAGACGCAGATGTGGAGATGTCTCCGGGTGTGATCTCTCTGTGTGAACCATACACACTTCTCCTTCTGGTTTGGGCTGGCTGTGGATCGGTCCTGTCCTTCACCTGCTGAGGAGGAGAAGAAGAGAGGAGCGAGAGGAGGAGAGAGGTGCTTTATGAGGAGCAGGACAGACAAGGGTGCGTTGTGTCAAACTGTGATCCGTTGTTCTCATTCCGTTTTCACTCACTGTGTTCAGCAGGTGTTTTAGCACTGTCTGTCTGTCTCTCTGTGCTTCTCTTTCTGTTTCTTTCTCTCTCTGTCTCTGTCTCTGTCTCTGTCTCTGTCTCTGTCTCTGTCTTGGTCTCTGTCTCTGTCTCTGTCTCTGTCTTGGTCTCTGTCTCTGTCTCTGTCTCTGTCTTGGTCTCTGTCTCTGTCTCTGTCTCTGTCTCTGTCTCTGTCTCTGTCTTGGTCTCTGTCTCTGTCTCTGTCTCTGTCTCTGTCTCTGTCTCTGTCTCTGTCTCTGTCTTGGTCTCTGTCTCTGTCTCTGTCTCTGTCTCTGTCTTGGTCTCTGTCTCTGTCTCTGTCTCTGTCTCTGTCTCTGTCTCTGTCTCTGTCTCTGTCTCTGTCTCTCGCTGTCTCTTCTGACCAGCGTAGAGTCAGGGATGCTGACAGCGTGAGGTGGAGAGAGATGAAAACACTGTATTTTACTCACTGTCTCTCTCACAGGCGCGCGCGCACACGCGCACGCACACACACACACACACACACACACACACACACACACACACACACACACACACACACACACACACACACACACACACACACACACACACACACACACACACACACACACACCTCTCGTGTGCCGCCAATCGCGGAACTGGGGGAGCGTGCGGATCACCTCCCCTCCGTTTCTGTCATCCTCTCCACCCCACCTCCTCACCACCAACACCCTCTCTCTCTCTGTCACTCTCTCTCTCTCTCTCTGTCTCTCTCTTTCTCTCTGTCTCTCTTTTCCCTCATCCCACCTTATTTCATTATTCCCTCCAGTACGCACCTCACCGGCCACTCAACACAGTACTCTCTCACCCTGACAGATGCTTTGGCAATGTTGTAATTGTAACTGTTACAGTCTTATTCTTCGTCTTATTATATCATTTTTTTCACACACACACACACACACACACACACACACACACACACACACACACACACACACACACACACACACACACACACACACACACACAGGGAGAGACAGGGAGAGAAACGGAGAGAGAGAGAAAGAGATGCACTTGATGCTTTGGCTATACTGTCACTGTTACTGTTGTCTTATTCTTAGTCTTATTATATGATTTTTTTTTTCATAAGACAGACACACACACACACACACACACACACACACACACACACACACACACACACACACACACACACACACACACACACACACACACACACACACACGGAGAGAGAGAGAGAAAGAGATGCACTTGATGCTTTGGCAATACTGTCACCGTTACATTTATGCCGGTGGGGTGATTTCAATTTAAGTGAATAGAGACGGGGAGAGAACGAGATCGAGATTGCGAGAGAGAGAGAGAGAGAGAGATCGAGATTGCGAGAGAGAGAGAGAGTCAGATCACACACTTAGCTGTCATGTTCTAATGCCTTCCAGGGACAGAGAGCGTGCACGCCGCCACGGTGCCGTCATCCAGTAGGCAGAGCGGAGCGCTCGCTGCTCACACACACACAGAGCAGAGCAGAGCGGAGCGGAGCGGTGAGGAGAGGAGAGGAGAGGAGATGGTACTGATGCTGCGTGAGAGAGAGAGCGCTGTGGATGCTCTGCCTCTACAGGTGCACCATCACACATAGTACACTCTCTCACCAGAGAGAGAGAGAGAGAGAGAGAGAGAGAGAGAGAGAGAGAGAGACCGACCGGGGGAAAGGATGGAACGCTGGGCACGGAGGTCGGATGACGAACACAGGTCCAGGTAAGGAGAGAATTCCTTCTTGTCTGTCTGTCTGTCTGTCTGTCTGTCTGTCATTCAGTCGTTCAGTCATTCTCTCTCTCTCCCTCTCTAGCTCAGGGGTCTTCAACGTTTTCAGGCCAAGGACCCCTTAGTTGAGAGAGAGATGAAGCAGGGACCCCCACAACCTGTTCATAGATTCCATATAGTTTCATTGTTTGACAGCACAATCATCAGTGTATTTTGGACTCATGTCAATTTGTGTTTTCAGATATTTAACCACTTGAACCGTCAATACTTAAATTGACCTTTCTCTCTGTACTTGTAGTACTCTACACCAAACCTCTTGCTTGGCCGATCTACAAGCTTGGCCGATCTACAAGCTCACAACGCCTCGCAGCGAGAGGCACTGTGAGCTTGTAGATCTGCTATTTTTTGCTAATGTGCTCAGAATATGGATGCTAGGGTTCAGGTGGTTAATATAAAACAGAAGAAACAAAAGAAACAAAAAAGTCACGTTACTACAGGTTGGAGGACCATCTGTAGTAACTCTGAGGACCCCCTAGGGGTCCCGGACCCCCTGTTGAAGACCCTTGCTCTAGCTTGTAGATCTGCTGTTTTCACCATTATTTCATGATGAAGTAGAGCTTTGATTTACGAAAGAAATAACGTCTCCAAAGTTTAAAGGCTGAGATACGTGGGTTTTGGACAATATTTCCCATGCATCAGCTGATAAATGTAATAGATGGGATGGAATAAACAGGCCTGGCAGGTCCTGTGAGCATGAGCATTGTTATTGTTATTGTTATTGTTATTGTTATCAAATGTGGTCATCATGACACCCTGGAGGCAAATGAGACATGTTTAATGACAATGACACTCTCTCTCTCTCTCTCTCTCTCTCTCTCCTCTCTCTCTCTCTCTCTCTCTCTCTCTCTCTCTCTGCTCTGATTGTGGCGTCTCGTTGGTTTCTATATGTTGCTTCTGTGCTAATCTAGTGTTGGATAGAATTGTTTGATCGTCGTGTTTTTTCTTCTGAAAAATGCACACATTCTCTCTCACACACGGCAAGCAGTTTTTTCCCACCCTACTTTTCCCCAGTAGATATATTCTCATCCATTCTTGCCGCTAAACTTGTTTGTTTGCCTGTGATAGAGACGAACCGATCAGGTATAAAATGGGTCTAACCACTTAACCCTGCAAGGCCCGAATTAATTTCTACTGGCCAAAATTTTTTTTTTTTAAATCAGATGGTGTTGTAGGAGTCCTAATCACAGGAAAATGTAATTTTAAAAAATGTATAATGTTTTTGTAAGGTTTTATAGCCATAAATCATAAATCATGCTCTAATTTGCATTTTGGCGATATTTTTCCACAATATTAACATATGCATGTGTTCTAGACATTCTACTGATCACGAAAAAAAATATTACAGGCATTTTACTTATGTTTTAGTGAGGAATAGCTTCAGTTAAAAAGTGAGATGTTGTTCGTCCAGACGCTGGAATTTCAACTTCTCTGGGAGGTGTGAATGTCAGCCCCTGTGGGGGGTATTTATATGCAAATATCGTGGACAATGGCATTGTAATACTAAACAATAGGATTTAATGGTGATGTTAATGTGAAAAAAGAACAGGAAAACTAACTATAACATTTTTAAAAAAATGATTTAAAAAATGTTGCCAAAAAGCAACGCTGGGCCTTGCAGGGTTAAAGCCTCTATTATTAGTAAACATGGACCTACAGTAAGTTGCATGCACGTTTGGACCAGCATCATCTATACAGACTACACCTTTCCCCAATACATAGCAACACAGCTCTCAAAGATCTTTGTAGAACTGCTGTTTTAGGCCCACGCTCCCAGCAGAATAAGCATGCTGGGGTTCAAGTGGTTCAGTAAATGGGGGGAGGGGGGGGGGGGAGGATTAGAAATGTGCATTTGTGATTTGTGTGTGTGTGTGCCTGCGTGCGTGCGTGCGTTTGTGCGTGTGTGTGTGTGCGTGCATGCATGCGTGCGCTTGAACGAATGAAGGAATGCAGTGACATTCAAAGTTTCATTTTGACTAAAAGTGCGTCGACCTTTCGGGAGACAGACCCCCGCCAGCCAGCCAGCAGCCTATTTGATTTGAAAAAACAACACATTTTAAATCAGTCCAGTCACAACTGAAGGCCATTATTCTTCCTGAACGGCAGCTCATGAATCACTTAAACCAGGGGTGCACACACTTTTTTTGAAGTGAGGGCTACTTTTAAAATGACCAGCTTGACATGATCTACCCACCCCAATAAAGATGTACCTGAGGTGGCTTTGGAATATCGTCACTCGTGTTACATATAAGACAAACGTACTTGAAATGGGAAATAGTGGGGAAAAAGGTAATCCCGTTCTGTGTGGAAGTGTATGTTTTGGGGGTTATTTGTAATGCTACTGACTCTTGAAAACAAAACATTGCATTGGGTGGTTTGCTTACTTTAGAAGCCATGAAGGGAGCTGACAGGCCCCTTTTATGTCAATCAATCAGTCACTCATTACTGTCACTAATTCAAGTGACAGATGTGACAGAATTGTTCATGAATATTTTTCTTTACATTTTTGTCATGTGATCTACCTGCACAGCCTTTGTGATCTACTGGTAGATCACGATCTACCTTTTGGGCACCCCTGACTTAAACCCTCTGTTCTCACTTGGCTCTACAGTGTAGAGCTCAAAAATAGCTGATCTACAAGCTCACAAGAGAGTTGGTGTAGAGTCTACACTCTCTTGTGAGCGTGTATATCGTCATTTTTTCCCCCACTGTTTTCCCCCAGAATAGGCATCCTGATGAGGTTCGCGGGGTTAATCGCTCATTGTTGTTCAGATAATGAGAGATTACAGAAATTGGTGTGTGTGAGCTCACGCGTGTGTGTGTATGAGAGAGAGAGCGTGCACGGGTGCGTGAGGGAGAGAGAGAGAGACACCGAGACAGGGAGAGAGAGTCTGTGAGTCATCTGTGTGTGCGTGCGTGCGTGTGTGCGTGCGTGTGTGTGTGTGTGTGTGTGCGTGTGTGCATGTGTGCATGGTGTCCCTGTAACGGTCGGTTTGGCTCAGTGTGACAGTGTGTCTCGTGTCCTCGGTCGTTCACAGCATTAAATTGTCCTCATGATTTTAACCGCCGCCACAATTATCTGCTAATGTTGATTGGTTTGTCCTCAACGTCCACTAAAGCGTCCATATCGTCACCGTCGGGCAGAAACCTTGTGGCGTGTTCTCTCCTCCGCGTCATCAGCGCCCACACCCTAGGTGGGGTTGGCAAAAGGGCCTTTCTGTGTGGAGTTTGCATGTTCTCCCCGTGTCTCCTAGGGTAGATACCCTCACAAAAACATGCAGTAATCCTGGTCTCTATAATGCCTCCCCCTGGCCAGCCGGGGCGCCTGATGGAGGGGAAAGGAACTGGTTGGAGTAACGTATTCCTTCCACGCGCTACGTCCAAACCGGGGAAATCCCCCCTGTCAGGTGAAAAGAAGCAACTTGGACTACTCATGCATAGAAGGAAGCATGAGGTCAGTCTGTTGTCTCCCCAGGCGCGGCAGAGGGAGAGCAGAGCCCAGGATTACTTAGGCAATTGGCACTGGGTGAAAAAATGGGTTACAAAATAATGGGATAAAAAATATATATAAAAAAGAAACCTCCTAAGTTTCAAATTATGTATGTATTTTGATGTATCATCATACAAAAGTGTTGCACAAAATGGTGAAAATAGCAGATCTACAAGCGCACAATGCCTCACATTGTGAGGCTATTTTCACTATTTTATCACTAAGTCTTATGACTTCAAATTTACATTTAGTTTAGGCTTTTTTTAGACGTTTCCTGACCTCAATTACACCAAAAGAAAAAGATAAACTAAAAATAACTGAACTTTCAACATTCAGTGGTTTTTCTGTAATCTGTATTTTTGTAATAATAATAATTAGTCTCAGAAAGTGAGTTCATTGGCCTCCCAACGTTCGCTTTTCATCGTCACCTTCTTCTTTCACATCAAGAAGGTTTATAAGCAGTGGAATGTGTAGGAGGTCCTCAAGTCACCTTCAAGTGTGACTATACCTTAAGATGAGAACAGAGCCTGGTGATTGGCTAAGAGCCTCTACAGCAGCAGACTGGCAACATCAGCGTGACAGCGGGTTACATGCTTGCTGGCAAGTGCATATGTGTGTGTGTGTATGCAGACAGATGGGCCTGTGTGTGTGTGTGTGCGTGCGTGCGTGCGTGCGTGCGTGCGTGCGTGCGTGCGTGCGTGTGTGTGTGTGTGTGTGTGTGTGTGTGTGTGTGTGTGTGTGTGTGTGTGTGTGTGTGTGTGTGTGTGTGTGTGTGTGTGTGTGTGTGTGTGTGTGTGTGTGTGTGTGTGTGTGTGTGTGTGTGTGTGTACATATGTGCTGTTGGTTCCATGTCAGACAGAAGGCAGGTTCAGGCGTCATCATCAGTGACATTGTGACACACTTTACCCCCTCTGGCACATTAACCTGGAAACACTTCCACCATTATTGCGAGCGAAGGTCGCAGTTTAGTATGTGAAATGGCACATGCTGACTTTTTACGGTCTATGGGTTTGCCTCTGTACAGGCAGGGTGACCACCCCACCACCCCACCTGTATGTGTGCATGGCCCACCCATTTGACCACTGCACTGACCAATGTTAACCCTTTCAAAGCCACGGGGAGCCCCTTAATGTTAAAACCGTACTCTATCGAACATCCCAGCGGGGAGTCTCAGCCACGTCGTACTTTCCCGGACTTTGTCATTAAAACCGGAATAAATGATTTTGATCCGAAAATCGGCGATCGTCTAACCTTCCCTAGTCACCACTCGTGCACCGATAGCTCATGGCTGGGCTGAGATGAAGCAGAAGTGATGTCATTGGCCTTTCCTTTTCCAAGGCACATTATCCCATTCGGTTACTGTCTGTACCCTGGTTCTTCTACAGCAGCCATGCTAGGGGCTATGCTAGCGAAACTTTTCAGTTCTGCTCTTGAGTCACACATGGACTATTTGCGGGGACATTTACGTGAATGGATCGCGCACGCGAAACGCACGGGGAGATCGATGATCGGCCAAAACACCCATTCTATCCCAACGGAGATCGAGAAAATCACGGTGAGTTACTGACCTGGGGGGAAAAAAATAATAAAAAACAACGGCGCTGTTCAAGATGGAGGGGCTGCGGGCTCATGTTTATAAACATAATATTATGTCTCGATCACAATACAATAATAGAAATTTCACGGCTAATCTACCAACCCCCATTCTATTTCGGCTTAGAAAGTGTTAAAGGAGTAGTTCACCCCCAAAATGACTTTTTTTCTATTGATTACTCATGCCATGGAGAGTAGAGTTCAATAATATTTTTAGTTTTTTTCCTAAGACATAAATGTGATAACAATAAATGTACCCCCATTCATTTCGGATGGTGACCCGTTTCGAAACGGGAATCAACGGGGGTAAATTTACTCAAATCAAATTTTTGTCTTGGGAATGTGACAAAAACCAAAAAATATTATTGAACTCTACTCTCCATGGCATGAGTAATCAATAGAAAAAAAGTCATTTTGGGGGTGAACTACTCCTTTAAGGATGATGGGGTGCCATGATTCACCCCCCACCTAAAACATGATCATCAGGTATCATGATTAAACTTTTTTTCCCCAAAATATATATATATACTCATTAATTATGCTCATTAATACACACCTGGTTGTCAGGTGGGTGGAGACCCAGCTGCACCCACAGCTGTTGCTGAATGGTAAAAAGGGGAGGGGATGATTTTATGTTGTCATTAAAGTGGTTTATTTCAGTTGGGCCTTTTGCCTTACGTGCATATTACTAGTAAGACACCTCAGGGTGTCTTACTCGCGGCTCGCCCTTTAGGAATCTCCATATATGGGCATAAAATGTATGTTAATTAGTAAAGCCAAGCAGGGCCTTGGCGAGTTAGGACCTGGGTTTGATGCCTGGGGATATATTGGCATAAGGGGGTACCCTAACAGGGCATCATCTGGGAATGCCCATACTGTATATGGACATTTTATTTATTTTATCCTTTATTAATATATATCCATATACATATATGGACTTAATATTAACGTTTTCGGCCTGGGATTGATTGATCAGAAATCTCCTTATATGGGCATAAAAGGGATTTTGTTTCTGGGAATGACCATATATGGACTTTTTATTCTATTTTATCCTTTATTAATAATAATATGTATCCATATACATACAATATATTTTATGCCCATACATGGAGATCCCTATCTGAACCAGCCACATAGATACATGGAGATCCCTATCTGAACCAGCCACACAGATATGGGCCATGCCTTTGCCATCTGGCCAGTGATATAATGACATCAGGGATACCCATATATGGACTGTCACTGTGATATCACCTGTGATGTCACAGTGACAGTATGAATATCCAGGATTTGATCTTTGATGAGGTGATGTCACGTGACATCACTTCCTGTACGGAAAGAAACGTGACATCACTTCCTGTACTGAAAGACGGACGGACAAGCTACGACATTTCTCATGGTATACTGCGACCTTCGGTCGCAATAATAACCACACCTTCTGGTCTATTAGAGTAATGTTAGCTCCATAGACACATACTATACAGAAAAAGTACAAAACTATGGCACCGCCTCTTTAAGTGTTAGGGCAGTGCACCCGGGAGGAAGTGAACTAAGAATGGGGGAGGAGCCAAGCCAAGTTCCTGTTTCTACACAGGAAAAAATAAAAGAGATGCATGCTGCCCCCAGAGGCAGCCCTAACCCTTATACCAAATGAATTCCCTGACGGGGTCCGGGGAACCACCGGGGACCCCCCCACCATGCATCATGCTGTCAGTGGTTGTGGCCGAGGCTTGCGGCCCGGTAACGATTAAGTGTACGACGTGTCAGAGCTGCGCACATGTGAGGGACAGGCGGACCTCCCAGGGTGCAGGATGAGCACAGACACATCCTGGCTCACAACAGCTCCGCTCAAAGCCCTAATTATGACGAATGACACGCCAGCGCCTGTGTGTTACGCCTCATAATGAGCCCCACACGCCACACGCTCCTTTATTAATGTTGTATGTTTAATTCATGCGCGCACGCGTGCACGAACACACACACACACTGTGTATTGTTTGTATTACTGTTTCTGTGAGGACATCAACATGTTCAGGACAGCAGGGACCGCCATGACAGGGACCCCCTGTACCAAAGAAAAATGTTAATCCATATCCTCCAACATTAGATCGGACAGAGTTGGATTTGTTGTGATCAGGTTTTGGCATTTTACATGACGATTAATTGTCACTCAAATAATTGCGATTAACGATTTAATTGTGTTTTTGTCGTTGACAATTACATTTCTGTTTGGCTTTTAGGCTTTGAAGTTGCATATGGCAGATATGACACATAACCTAAATATACAAAGACATGTTTGCAACTTAAAAATCAAACCTCGGTTCGAAGTGAAGCGGTGAACCTTTATTCTATGTGTTCTAGAGTTATGAACTCTGTGATCTATACATTCTTCCAATTCTGAAACAACAGTAAAAACCGCAATAGCATACAAAACCAGTGCACATAGGCTTACCAAGTCATGGTTAGTATTCAAACATCCCCCCTACACGACAAACACTACTGGCAGTGTTGAGGACCCACAGATGTTAGCTGCCCTGTTGGCAGCCTGTCTAGAAAGCCCTTAAATACCGATGTATTCCAGCTGTTGTACAGCTTTCCTGATCTCCTCTCATATATGGGCGTGGGACACACAAAGCCACTCATTGGAAGCGGTTTTCACCGCTTCAAAAAAGAACATTGAAAGTGGAAAAAGCCGATCTACAAGCTCACAACGTGTCGCATAGCTTGTAGATCTGCTATTTTCACTATTTTTGACTTTTTTTTAATAAATATATGAAAGTTTTTGAACAGGGAAACGATTTTGAAAAATAATCGCGATTACGTCAAATAATTGCGATTAGGCGATTATGGTAATAATTGTGACAGCCCTAGTTGTGATCACGTCATGTCTGGGTGTACTCATCTCTGGAAGTCATACGATCATAGGTTGACAAACAGCGTCCTCTAGCATAAACCTTGAAAACACCAGCATTATGTCATAATAGGTCAATGGCGGTGTGTGTGTGTGTTTGCATTGACATACGGCATGATATTTCAATGGCAGGCAGTGAGTTCTCAATAGCTGAAATTGCTAATTTCGCTTTGATAACCAAGTGGACTTCTTTTTTAACCCAAATCTAAAATGAGATATTCCTCCAAATCTGGACAGAAATTTCACAAATTTTCGCCCTAAGGACATCTCAGCCCTTGCCCTTCTAGTTGTCGCTGTAGTCATAACTGCCAGTTCCCACTGTATGTCATGCGGGAGTTCTGACTGCTTTAGACCGCACTGAATAACTGCTAGCTTAGATAACGTCTTCAGAGTAGGATTCAAGTCTAAGACTGCATCCAGAGTATCTCCAAAGATGATGATAATATCTCCCACCACGCAGTACTCAGAATGTTTGGGACTGGGGCGTCTCCCCTTGGTCCCAACCTTCTTCCAGTAGAAGGTCTCTGGATTTAATTTCCACATATCTTGGTTATTTAATCCAAATGTGTACAGCTCTCCGTTGTAGGTAAAGACTGAACGAAAATTGTGACAATCAATCCTTTCTGGATGAGCAGATGCAGAAGTTGCGCTCAGCCAGCAGTTGGTCTCTGTGTCAAACGCTCTGATGTTGTGCTCCGGGGGCCATACGCCACAGAAAACAAACACCGTTGTCCCAACGATGGTGGCTGAAGCATCAGAACATGGTGGAGTGCCACTGGTGCTAATCAAGGACCAGACCATCGTGGCGGTGTCCAACTTGCAGAGGTCATTAGTCCATCCAATTGGCCAGTAATGTCCTCCATAAATATACATGACCTTCCCCAAAGGAAGGGCTGAGTGGCACGCCCTCCCCTCTGGAACATTGACAGATGTCTTTGGCTTGAACCATCTGTGGGAGTCGACATCGAAGGCATAAAGCACATTGCAGGGACGATGGCTGCCCCCCTGCGTGATCTTTGGCCATCCTCCCCAGATGTAGACGATATCTTCTATCAGCACGGCTGTATGCCGTTCACGGTAGGAGGGAACCTCAAGGTGACCTTCTCCTCTTCCAGTCATGACTGGGCTTAGTTTCTTCCAACGCAAAGACACTGTGTTGAAAACGTGCACATCAAACTGATCGCCGCCAAAGAACGCTCCAAAGGTATGACAAAAGCATGAGGATAAGTGGGTTTTGGTGCTCCATTCAGATGCACGGTCCAGCGGAACATTTCTCACACCGTTGATCGAACTGGACTGGAATGAATGGAGATGTGTGTGCGCGGCCACTTATTGGTTCAGTGGTACAAAAGTGGCACAATCAAGGAAGTATTGTTGATCTCCCTATTAGGCTAACGGTCCGCTTCGGCAGTGTCGGTAAAGTTACCTTAGTCGTCTGAATGTGTTGTTTGTGCAATAAATTTTAAAGGACACGGTTGTGATGATGTCATTGTAATGCCGTTGCGTGATGATGTCATCATCATCATGTAGATGACTCAATAGTGGCGTTTCCATAAAGCCCTTTAATGCGCATTAAGGCTTTTGCGCATAAATCTTTTCATGGGAACACTTCAAAATGCGAATAAACTTTCATTATTCGCAAAAACGCTTGGAGGAGGTGGATTTTGAAGCTTTATCGAAAAAACTCAATGTGCATTAGTGCAATGGAAACGGGTCAGCCAATAAAAGCGAATACGTGATGACGTTATGATCCATCGTCCTTCAAGTTTCCCCTGCCGCTTAACGTCCATTGTATAGCAGCATTAGCCCACAAAACAAACCGGTTGTTACACATGGACCATTTTCACAACGTGCCAACTGTAGCTCTTTACAGACTGTCGTGCAAAGACAACCTCCGACGAAAACGAAGATTTGTTCCCCCTATAAAACATGATTATCTACTATTATGTTTATACTAGGAGGAAGATTTTTTCCAAAAAAGTGTACAGAAAGAGTTAAAATTATGTTTTTATGTGTGGCCACACCCACCAGTTCATTGGTATGCGTGGTTCTCATGGTGGGTGGTGACCCAGCTGAAGTTAGCCACACCCACGTGTGTTGGGTGAATGGTAATTAGGGGAGGGGTTGATTCTGTGATGTAATAAGTATCTGTGTTTTTGGACCGGCATGTGTGACCCACAAGGTGGCAGCCTCCAGCTAAAAACCCAAATACTAAGAGAATACATAATTACTCATAACAACCACACCAGAGGGTCTAATGAAGTACTGTCAATCTCCTAGACACATGAAAACCAGAAAAAGTACAAAACTATGGGACCCACAGTACAAAACCTGGGGGGTCCAGACCCACAGGTTGAGAACCACTGGTTTAATTGAACATTCCACAGTCCAACTTTAAGTTTCACAGGCTGCTAGACACAGATGAAATGCTTTAATCATGCAGTTAGATCATAACGTTAACAGGGCTTGGATGTGACTTTGATGTACACTATTTATTAGATTATTTTCAAGAAGATATTCTGATTTATTGAATGTTACAGTAGTTACCATGGAAACAGATAGGAAGTGTGTTTGGGGGTCTTGGGGCATGGCATAGATCACTTAGTTCTCAAACTTTTTATACATTTTTTCTTCTTTATTGAAGCGGTGAAAGCCGCTTCCAAGGAGTGGCTTTGTGTGTCCCCTTACCATATATGGTCATTTCAGTCCAGAATGAACAGGTTTTTTCTGTCCGTAAATGTGTGAAGAAGGTGTAATCAAAATATCCCCAACATCCATTATCCTGGGCCGGAACATTTGCCAAAAACTAACAGATCTACAAGCTTGTAGAAAGGTTATTTTTTGGCAAAGAGATTTGCTAGAGAGTGGAAAAAAAGGCTGTATGATGTATCAAGTATGTTATATCCAGGTCTGTTTATAGAGGGTTTAAATGGTTTATATGCAGCTCTGTAAATAAAAGGTGGATTGATCCCAGTGCATGACGGAGGATAATTTCACGATAAATCTAAATCTCTACGATACGATTATCATGATTATTTTTTTAATCACGATAAATGATAACGATTACATTGTTACAGTCTAGTTAGCCTGTTAACTTGGGGCCTTTTGTGTGTGTGTGTGTGTGTGTGTGTGTGTGTGTGTGTGTGTGTGTGTGTGTGTGTGTGTGTGTGTGTGTGTGTGTGTGTGTGTGTGTGTGTGTGGCGGGGGGGGGGGGGTCTTCATTTGCCCTGTGTTCGCATTTCATCCTTTGTAATCCCACTCTCTTATATTGCTGCTAATCTGATGCATCCCCTCCTCCCCCCCACCCCACACACACACACTGCTAAACTGCGCTCCCTTACGTTGTATAGTGCTTGAGATTACAAAGACCAGGCTCACTAAACTATACTCACTCAATTTACTGTACTCTCTGACTGTCTGTGATTTTTTCCATGGCTGAACGGTAACATTAGGGGCAGCCCTCTCTCTGCGTCGTCCTCAGACGAGCCCTCCATGGGCCATCTGGGTTAGGGCTGTCACGATATGACATTTTACATGACGATTAATTGTCACTCAAATAATTGGCGATTAACGATTTAATTGTGTTTTTGTCGTTGATAATTACATTTCTGTTTGGCTTTTAGGCTTTGAAGTTGTACATGGTAGATATGACACAACCTAAATATACAAAGAAATTACTGACATATTTGACAACTTACTACTTAAAAAATAACTTTTAGTGGAAATAGCCGATCTACAAGCTCACAACGCGTCGCGATGCGACGCGTTGTGAGCTTGTAGATCTGCTATTTCCACTATTTCTGAAATTTTTCAACATTCACGATTATGACGATTATGACAAAATAATTGCGATAATGTCAAATAATCACGATTAGACGATTATGTAATAATTGTGACAGCACTAATCTGAGATGAAGCAGGGACCCCCCACAATCTTTTCGGAGATTCCATATAGTTTCATCGTTTTACAGCACAATCATCAGTGTATTTTGGATTCATGTCAGTTTGTGTTTTCAGATATTTAACCACTTAAACCGTCAATACTTAATAAACTTGACCTTTCACTCTGTATGTAGTCTGCTCTTTTCCCCCTCTACACTAAACACCACCTTTGCCCGAAAATAGCTGATCTACAATGCCTCGCAGTGTGAGGCGTTGTGAGCTTGTAGATCTGTTATTAGTTCTCAAAATATGGTACAAGCTTTTTGGCCGGGAGTTCTTGGTGTCGGCAGGGCCGAGCCAAAGGTAGAGCGAACGGTGCGGTCGCTCAGGGCCCCGCACCTGCAAGGGCCCCGCGCTAGGCTTGGTTAATTGATTTAGTTATGTTTTCATATTAAATCTTCACACAAACACCGCAATCTGCAGGACGGAGACAGACCCTGTCAACCGATTGGCTGTGATATCTCCCTGACAACCAGCAACAACCAGTGAAACGGCTGGCTGTCCCTTCGGGCTATGGGATTTAATGTATCTAGTCTTGAGACACGTACGGGATCCTACATCGATACAGCGTTCCCTTCCCTTCCGTTACTTATGAGAGAGTTGAGAGAGAGAGAGAGAGAGAGAGAGAGAGAGAGAGAGAGAGCGAGAGCATCATATCTGCGCGAGGTAAGGCCAGGGTAATGTTCTACAAAGTTATGAGGAATCCCCTCATCTAACTCATCTGACGATCTTGTCAGTGTCTGAGCCAGGGCCGGATTTATAATAGGGCTTGATGTGGGGGCACCAGGGGGGCACCAGAGGATCAACTGTAAACAAAAGATATTCAAATGAGCTAAGCTAAGTTAAGCTAACGTTGCTGTCTGTAATGACTGGATACACTTAAGGGTTTTGAAGAAACATTAGTGGTTAAATAACTGGTGCACTATTGTGTTGGAGTGCCTCCGTGCAGCCCCAGAGTTAAGGTGCTATCTATCCCTGATTGATTGGTTGGTTGATTGATTGATTGAAGACTTTAGAGGTTTGCATAGGAAAAGGTTCATGACAGTACAGTTCACTGGTACAAGGTCAACTAAAAGGAGATCCGAGTAAGCTTTTCGGCTTATTTGCACGGGAAACCTTTATGTATCTCATATAACAACTGAGACCACACTATTAATTCATTATGCTAATGTATGGACGTCTCTGTTTCATACACCATCTTCGGGCATATGCTACAACACTATTGTTATTTATCATTTGAGCTTGACTGTGATACATGTGGCTACATGATTGATTGATGTTTTTGTGGGATAGAGAAGCCAGGGCTTGTAGTTACTGGACTGTCGAAATTGTAGCTACAGCACCTGATACTGTATGCTGATGGAGAAGGGGGGGGGGAAATCAAACCAAGTTTAAAGTGAGCGGTGGTGTGTCTGTGTGTGTGTGTCCTCATAATGACTTTATCCGTTGTGGACAATAAAAGCAGCAGAATAAACATGCTACTGTCTTACCGTTTTAGAGGTAGAGTAGATGCATAATTCCATTGCATTTATAGATGCACAGCCACTGAAAATCGTGTGCACACACATACACGCAAACAATCACACCCGTGCTGCGGGCGGGGGGGGGGGGGGGGGGGGGCCTCGCACAGGACTTCGCACAGGGCCCCGCATTTCTCTGGCACAGCCCTGGGTGTCGGTGGCAGTGGCCAGCTATAGTCTCATCCTCCTGACTGCTGTATCCTCTCTGCTACACTCGGTAGAAAACCTAGAGAGCTCGTCTTGGAAACTGAAAGGTCCCAGGTTCGATTCCAGGCCTTAGGAAAAAATATCTGATCTACAAGCTCAATGTTATGCCAATCCACTGGAAATCTACTGTCTTGCCCATGGCAGGACGTGTGAAGTTTTTAAATGGCACATCTGTACATCTATCTGTCTGTCTGTCTGTCTGTCTGTCTGTCTGTCTGTCTGTCTGTCTGTCTGTCTGTCTGTCTGTCTGTCTGTCTGTCTGTCTGTCTGACTGACTGACTGACTGACTGACTGACTGACTGACTGACGGTCAAACTACAAAATGTGATGACACGACAGTCAATCTGGGGTAGCCGGGTTGTGTTCAAGTCAAAGAAAGTGAGTATTTCGCTCACATTTGGCCCTAAAAATAGATATGTGACCTGGAAAAATGATTTAGGAGCACATTGTGGGAGTAAACTGTATTACTGTAATCTCTTCAACCAAAAAGAGAATCTCTGTCTCCCTGTCACTGTCGGTCTGTCTGTCTGTCTGTCTGTCTGTCTGTCTGTCTGTCTGTCTGTCTGTCTGTCTGTCTGTCTGTCATCTGACGGTCGCTTATCTCCCGATTAGGGTTAAGTCTTGACAGTTCAAGTGGTTAATATCTGAAAACACAAATTGACATGAATCCAAAATACACTGATCATTGTGCTATCAAACAATGAAACTATATGGAATCACGTTGTGGGGGTCCCTGACTGTTTCATCTCTCTCTCAACTAAGGGGTCCTTGGCCTGAAAACATTGAAGACCCCTGCAGTATAGTATATACTTTAAAATGCGTATGAGCAGATATGCAGAGATGCTTTAACCATTATTTTATGCATTAAAAAATAGCAGATATACAAGCTCATAGCGCAGCACCCAGTGCCGCACTGTGAGCTTGTATATGTGCTATTTCTGAAAAATCATGAAAATGTGTGCAATTTTTTTTTTGATTTAATATTTTTTGAAGCGAACATTTGTAACTCAAATATTTGCTTCTGGGGGTCCCTCAACTCAACTCAACTCAACTCAACTTTATTTATATAGCACTTTTCACATGACAAGTCAACCAAAGTGCTGTACAAGTTAAGGGAAGTCCCTGATACATAATATTTTGTATCAGTCATCGGGCCACCACCCCATCAAAGATTATAGGGACACCAAGGCCTTGGCGTGAAAAAGGTTTTAGAACCACTGGCACTGACATAGAAACCATACGTTTTTCAAAAACCATGGAAAGATTTAGAAGACATTTATAGAATCGTGTCAAAAAATATTCAAAGACTTTTCAAGATTTTTCAAAAAATAGCAGATCTACAAGCTTGTATAGTGTGTATATCTGCCATTTCTTCAATAGCTAAAGCACACAATAATGGATAAACCGGTTCAAGTCTATAACGCGACACACATGGGTTAATATGTAATGTAGCTGATATCATAATAATACACAGTGACGGTCAAGGGGCCAGTGCTCCTGACCTCCTGCTACAGGAGATGATATTATTGTTCAATACCGATCATCTATAATATACTGTAAGCTGTCGTCACGTGTCACCAAGAGACCTCTTTAGGACAACACATGAATCATCTTTTTTTTAATGCGTCCCCCCCCCATCCGTCCGTCTGGAATGCATGAGTTGTTGAACTCATAAGCTGTAGCGTCCCTATGGACTGTATGAGCGGGCGTTTTTCATTCTATCAATTACATTGATTAATGGACTCTCATCTGAGATCAGATTGAAGGAGTTTAAGGTCTGGCATGTCAAGATGTCATGTTGAATGTATAGCATTGTCATGGTTTTTCTATTTGTATGGAAGTGGGTGACATATATCGTCACTGTGGGGCCAAAACCTCGTTTCAAATTTGTATGTTTTTTCCGCGAAGTAAAAGCCCTGCTTCATCAGATAAGGCCGTCGCACAAAAGTAGTGAAAACAGCAGATCTGCAAGCACACAACGCCTCGCGGTGCGAGGCGTTGTGTGCTTGTAGATCGGCTGTTTTCACTAGTTTAAATCATTTTAAAAATGATATATACAAAACGAACGGTTTTGGACATAGAAGGTTTTCACCCGAGAACGACGCTATTGAATAGTTTTTGTATTGCGTTGTTACACACTGACTATGGACAGTGATCTACTGTAGGTGTAGGTCAGGGGTTACCAAACTCTTCAGGTCAAAACCCAAAATAGAGATTAGACTTCACTGCATTGCAAAAATATCAGATCAACAAGCTCACAGCGTATCTTATCGCGACACGTCGAAAGCTTGTAGATCGGCTATTTTTTGCTACTTTTGTAAGTAGGGCATTACTCTACAGAGAAAAACAACAACATGCACATGAATATATGAGAACATATTCTTCTTTGCACTTGGCGAACTGGACCTCGCGGCCCTAATTGTAAAGAAATGATTGATATGGCAGCAGAGAGTGAGATGAGACAGAGATATACATTCATCAGTGGAACACAGAGTGAGATGAGACAGAGATATGCCAGCATTCATCCCAGCCTGCCTTTGAACCTCGCCTTTGAAATCCATGGGAGGAAGAGCTTTCAATTATCACGCCGCCTCTGATCAGCGGAGAACACAGAGAGACATACAGAAGATCGACCTGTTTGTGTCTGTGCGTGCGTGTGTGCGCGTGTGTGTGCGTGCGTGCCTGTTTGCCTATTTCAGCATGTATATCAGACAGACATCAGACACACAGACATTCGGTCGTTTATTATGTAGGGTAATAATAATATTAATAATAATAATAATGATAATACATTTTTTATTTCTAAGCACTTTACATTCTTGCTAATCTCAAAGTGCTACAGGGTTTAAAACCAGGCATAAAACCAGCAACCAAACAGTTATATGCATGGGACCCTACTATGCTAAACTAAGGGTCAGATTAAGAAAATGCTTTGTTAAAACCAAACACACTGAACCACTGAACCTGGCGTCCCTCCTTTGGGCACGCCATTGTATCTGCGAAAATCTACAAGATCTACAAGCATCTACAACGCATCTTGCTTTGACATTACAGATCTGCTATTTTCACAACCTTTTCTGTCATACGACAAAGTCTAAATTAGAATAGTCTCGCCGGGGGCCACACGGGCCCCCAATCCCAGGGGCCCCTGGTGCAGACATTGTCTAGGCGGCACGTTGTGAGTTTGTAGATCGGCTATTTTCAATATACTTTTGAAACATTTGTTTTCTAATTCATGGCATTTCTTCAAAGTTTTTTCATGAAAGTACAAAAAAGGGAAAAAAAACATTTTTGTATTTAATTCATGGAAAATGTTGCTTTTCTGGGTGTGTTAATTGAAGATGAATATAGGGAGATAAAAGGTTTCACCTCGACAGCGACGGTCACAAGCTAATCAACGTGTAACGTGTGTGTGTGTGTGTGTGTGTGTGTGTGTGTGTGTGTGTGTGTGTGTGTGTGTGTGTGTGTGTGTGTGTGTGTGTGTGTGTGTGTGTGTGTGTGTGTGTGTGTGTGTGTGTGTGTGTGTGTGTGTGTGTGTGTGTGTGGCCGACGCCTGGGGTGTTCAGAGATGAAGAGGTGATTACACACATGACACTGGGATTATGGAGGATTACATGCATGCACACGCTCGAGTGCACACACACACACACACACACACACACACACACACACACACACACACACACACACACACACACGGGTGCATGTACGGTCATCACACACTGTGCACACACACACACACTCACACTGTGCAGCGCGCATGCGTGTGTGCATGACACACAGGTCTCTGGATTGGATTTCCACACATCAATGAAGCCCTGGCACCATGCCTGGAATGACATCATTTTAGGGGCAAGGCCACTTGGTGGCCACTTGGCCTTTGGTGTTGTCCATTTTCTGAGGGCACAAAGGCCAAATGCCAGGGCAGTAAGGCCATCGAATAAAACAAGATTTTAGTCCATTGAAAGAATTTGTTGAATTTAAGGGTTAGGGATGATAACCTAAACCCATTATAGCCACCATATATGTACACCTAATATGCCCATTGTATAGGCATTAGGCACTAGTCACAATAGAATCCTGAGGGAAACACACAAAGGCTCTGCTATGTCTGGCAAAGAGGTTTGGTGTAGAGGGAAAAGAAGAGGCAGACCAAGTTCTGACGGTTCAAGTGGTTAAATGTCTGAAAATACACATTAATCCAACATACACTGTTGAGCATAGCCATGGGAACTAATTTACACTAGGAGGGGCTGTCACGCGCTCCTCGTGCACGCGCACAGCGCGCGACGAAAATTATCGGTTTTATGCGGTTTTGATCGTTTTTTATTCTGGTTTCCGCAGTCTATTTTTTAGCTAAATGTTACACAATCGGGAAGGGCTTTCCCTTTGCCTCTCCACATGCACCAGCCAGCAAGATATAGTCTATATTAGATGGATTTCTTGGTACCAACAGACAGACAACATGTGCCAGTTTCATATAATCATTCAGTTCCCAGAGCTTTTCAGTTAATCTACTTAGTTACTTTACACCACTGTCTACACTACAGCAAGCATGATGGTTCCCAAACTTTTTAGCCCGTGAACCAAGAGAAATTAAATGTTAGGGTACCCAAACAAGTAGTAGTGGAAATAGCAGATCTACAAGCTCACAACGAGTCGCTTCGCACTGAGTTGTGAACTTCTAGATTGGCTATTTTAAAGACCCATACAATGTGTCCGCTACATGACCCACGCATCGGTCCCGACCCCAGTGTTAGGAAACAGCTGGTTCTGGTTCACCATAGCCATTAGCCACTAGCCCAAACAGTGTTAGCCAGCACTGCAGCATAGCATAGCATTCATCATTACTTTAAGTCTATATAGCCACGACTCACCAGTGAGGACAAGAGGAGCTGAGGGCGATGTTTAATGCCTTTATAGCCTAGGTTGTGTTGTCTTGGTGTTCTGTTTATATTCCTTTATGCCCGTGTTGTTATATTTCACCGAGTCCAAGACGCACCATACGCACGGGGAGACAGACGCACAGACAAGTTAAAAGGGGCCTCCTTTGAAAGCCATTTCCTCTCTAAACAGTGCCCAGAAGCACATTTCAAAACAAGAGTCTTTATTTATTTTTTTTGTCTATACAATCGATCATTCAACACATGTTTATTTTGAAATTGTACTGGAAATAGAAGTAGCCAAATAGCCCCTACTTCATGCCACTGATGTCAGAGCTTCTACTTGCCGAGGGGCAATATTTTTCCTGGGGGACCTGGGGGAGGAGGTGCGGCCGCCCCACCAGCCCTCGGGAATTCCCTCGGGAATGCTGATGAGTGCTGTCAAACAAGTCTATGAAATATATGATCATTTTTCATCTGCAACACAATTGTATACAATATCTAGACTATAGTGGGGGTCCCTGCTTCATCTCTCTCTCAGCAAAAGGGGTCCTTGGCCTGAAAGCATTGAATACCCCTGCCCTACCATGATGAAACTCCAAACTTTGTTGAATAGAAACAGTCTCCTCTTTGATTGAATTTGTGTTGTGAAACAGGCGTCAAACAGTAATCTATCTCTCTTTGAATATATTACCAAGTCCCTGCTTTGTAATGACAGGAGTTTGGCGGGTCGCTCTATTTCAGGATGCAGCCAATTTCTTTTTTTTGTGATTTGTTTTTATACTTTAATAAGCAATGGGACCTGACCTAATTCTGCACTGCAGTCATTTGTTTTTATAGTATTCCTGTGCACATGCAGGATTTGTTTGCAGAACACATCCCGTATATCCACACTGTTTTGTTCTCGCTCAGACGCTCACAGCGACTTCGATGAAGCAGGTCTCAATAATGGATTAAAATAATTGTGGCCAAATGTGTAGCTAAAAGCCCGGGCGTGTTGTATGGATTGAAACTTCCCCTTACAGCTTAGTTTTAAGACTATAAAGTAGGAAGACTCTCTGCTTGTTTGCTATCTCACATTGTTCCCTGAAATAAAAACATCTTTGTTTTCCTAACCTATTATAACCAGAAAAGCATCTTGTACACGCTGCCAGCTTGGACATCTGCTATATTTATATTGATTGATTGATTGATTGAAGACTTTATTAGAAGTTTGCATAGGAAAAGGTACAGTTTCAATCATGACGGTACAGTTCACTGGTACAAGGTCTACTAAAAGGAGATCCATGAAAAGACTAAGCTTATTTCCACTGGAAATCATTGAAGTATCTCATATAACATTGAATGACAGACAAATAGAACACAGTACTATGCAGTAGATATGTAAAGAAAAACAAAAAAAAGACAGTAAGTCTAAAACAAACAGTATATACAAAGAAGGGGCAGGGGAGGGTAGGGTTGGGCTAGGTTCATTTTTTACCAGTTGCGAACGGCTGCTGCCTGTAAGTGGTTTTTCAGGGCAATTTTAAAGGATGCTAGTGATCCACACTCCTTTATGGCCTTCGGTAAGGCTTTCCACATTTTGGTGGTATAGCAGAAAAAAGAGTTTGACCCTTTGTTGGTTTTGACTCTGGGTTGAAAGTGATCTGTGGCGCTGCCTCTGGTGTTGTAATTATGGACATCCTTAATGTTTATAAAGTATTTTGAAAGGTACTTGGGTATCATAGTGGTGTAGTGTATCTTGTACACCAGGCCCATTGCAAGTTGCTGTACTCTGTCATCTACTCTGAGCCACCCCACTCTTAACTGGTGAGTAGCGGTGAGGTGAGTCTGATAGGGAAGGATAAGCAGGACCCTAATTAGTTTATTTTGGGCTGTTTGGAGTTTAGTTTTCAGGGCTTGTGGTGCGTCACGATACCATACGTGGACTCCGTAGTCAAAGAGGGGCTGGATTATTGCACCAGCTATGGTCTTCAGTGTGTTGAAATTGACCATCGGGGCGATCCTCTGTAGGAAACGAGTTCGTTGGTTGATTTTATTTATTACTTTAGAAGTCATCTTTTGACTGGAAAGATTAGCTTAATGTATGAAATGAATAGACCATTGCAAAGCGCTTTGAGTCACTTTTCACAGTTTTGTGGGAAACGCCTTTACCCCAAGGAATGTTTTTCGTGCAAAACAAATGGTTGCAATGGATTCAGAATCATGAAAAACCACTAGTTTGACCCCTCACTTGCTACTTAAAGCAGATTTGGTGTGTTTTTGTATAGTTAATGTATGTATTAGAATGTTATTTAAAAGAGGCTAAGGCCCTTGGTTAACCTACACTGGTTCACTAAACTGTCTCTCTGAATTATATAGTCTATCCCTCTGTCTCTCTGTCTCTCTCACTGTCTATCTTATAACTAGTAAGACGCCTCAGGGCGACATGCCAATTCTAGGCCATCGGGCTAGTGATGTATCGGACCAGCGGATCAGCGATCTCCATATATGGGCATAAAAGGGACATCAATCCAGGCGCAATGTCAGAGCGGCAAACCCATTCTGTTAAGAGTGGTTCCCATGACATCACAGTGACATCAGAGCATAATGTCAGAGCGACAAACCCATAGAACCACAGACAAACACATAGAACCACAGTGTACATACACGTCTACACGGACAAGCTGTGACATTTCTCATGGTAAACTGTGTCAATTGTTTTGGGAAGTAGGAGTGTGCACTTTTTCATTCTCTTCATTTAAGGCATTTAAGTTTATTTGTTGTCTGAATGTATCTCATAATTTGATTATCATGCTGCTGACTCAACCCAGTTTCACTAATGAGAAATACCATTCTTGCATTTGGACCTTTTATGTCTGTCTGTCTGTCTGTCTGTCTGTCTGTCTGTCTGTCTGTCTGTCTGTCTGTCTGTCTGTCTGTCTGTCTGTCTGTCTGTCTGTCTGTCTGTCTGTCTGTCTGTCTGTCTGTCTGTCTGTCTGTCTTTCTGTCTGTCTGTGTGTGTCTCTCTCTCTCTCTCTCTCTCTCTCTCTCTCTCTCTCTCTCTCTCTCTCTCTCTCTCTCTCAATTCACTTCAATTCAATTCAATTCAAAGGGCTTTATTGGCATGAGAAAACATACGTTTACATTGCCAAAGCGCAGATACGATACGATACGATACAATACAATACAATACAATACAATACAATACAATACAATACAATCTGAACAAAATGTGTACAAGTGAAAGAAGTGCAACCGTTTTCATGCATCAAGGTTACATGCAGGCAGAGCAGGGATATACTGGTATATACAATGGTCTTTAAGGTGGTTGGGTTCCATTTGATATCCTTCTCCTTTCACAGCAGCTCAGATATCGTGTTGCTGTGTTTGCACATTATTGTAAATCACCCAGCAGGTATGGGAGCAGGCGTGTCAATTGGGTATGGCAGGGGTATGCAGCTACCATACCCTGGGTCCAGGGGGAAAAATAAAAGTTACTTTTAAATATAAATCCATGAATGTCTCTTTGTCTATCTGTGCTATTATGTTCTTACATTACAGTAAAATGCCATATCCAGCCCAAGAAACCGTAGAAATGTCAAAACTTGTTTTTTTTCAGACATTGTGATAATAGCCGATCTACATGCTCAGTGAGCATGTAGATCTGCTATTTTCACAATAGAACCGTGTTATACAAAATGTAATGCCTCTTTTCCATGAGGACTCCCATCTTTGCCATACCCTAGCTTTTGCTGAACTGACGCCTCTGTATGGGAGTTTTTCATCATTGGTCATGTTTTCAAACTCTCCTCATCTCTCTCTCTTTCTCTCTCTCTCTCTCTCTCTCTCTCTCTCCCTCTCTCTCTCTCCCTCTCTCTCTCCCTCTCCCTCTCCCTCTCCCTCTCCCTCTCTCTCCCTCCAGGCAGTAGGGTGCCAGCATGGCCGTTCCCAGGGGTCATCCTCCTCCTCATCCCTCCTCGCCAGCAGGGCGCGCCACTTCCTCGTCCACCTGGCTCCTCCCCCTCCTCCTCCTGCTCCTCTTGGCTCCGCCCCCGCTGTGCTGTCGCCCCCTGCTGGTGCAGCCCTCCATCAACGTGGCTGTGGTGTTCAGCGGCGCCGGCTACCAGAGCGAGGTCAAGGGTCGCCTGAGCGCAGAGAACTTCGCCGACCTGCCGGTGACGGTAAGTTTTTGTACCTTGATGGCAAGGAAAAGTTTGAGAACTACTGATTTAGAAGGCATTTGTAGAATCGGCCTCAGGTCTAAAACTTAAAGGTCCAGTTCACCTCTGGGGCAACCAGATCTTATTTTATTGTTGTTTGGGACACGATCAACACAATCCTGAGTTATTTTTTGTGTTCAATCTGTGTTTTGAGATATTTTTGTATTTCAGCATTACTAGTGATGCATTTTCCATAAAAAATAACTCAGGATTGTGTTGATCGTGTCCCAAACAACAATAAAATAAGATCTGGTTGTCCCAGTGGTGAACTGGCCCTTTAAAATATGGAGATAAGAGGTTTCTGCTAACAGCGACATTAGATCAGTGGTTCTCAAACATTTTTGTTCTCAGGTCACCTTTGTAAATTTTCATCAATGGCACCCCTGAATTACATTGTTACTTTACAGCACCTTACCTTTATGTGAAATATGTCAATCTTTACCCCAAATATACAGTTTATTTCACGAGGAAAACAGAGAATATCTGTTGTCGTTTACGACAAATTGAGAATAACCTTTGTACTTTGGCGTTTAAACGCCATTCGGAGGCATGCCTGGACTTGTGTTTTACGGCACCCTAGGGTGCCCACTTTGGGGCCTTTTCCACCGGCAAAGAACCAGTTACAGAACCAGTGCCCGTTCAACTTTCTTGGAACCTTGGTTCGTTCTTACGAGCCGGCTTGCGTTTCCACCAAATTGAAGCATGATTGAACCAGAGGAACCAAGGATTTTGTGGTTCCCGTTCGGAACCAACTTTTATGGTTCGGAACCAACTCCGGTTCTCGTGGAAAAGCTCACCTCTGGTTCATCCCATAGGCGGGAGAAAGAACCAGAACCGGTTCTTTGCCGGTGGAAAAGGCCCTATTGAGAAACCCTGCTGTAGACTAATTAGTCTTCTTTCCCCGGGTGGTGGGGGTGGTGCAGGTGAACCCGGTGACGGTGCTGGTCAACGACACCAACCCTCGGGACCTGCTGACCAGGCTGTGTGAGACCATGGCCCAGGAGAGGCTGCACGGGGTGGTGTTCGAGGACGACGTGGGGTCGGGCTTCGGGGCGCAGGTCAGTGATGAGCGCTGGATGTCTGCCCTTCCATAGGCAGAGAGAGAGAGAGAGAGAGAGAGAGAGAGAGGACCCTAAGCATGTGCAGAAGAAGTTTCATCCCGCTTTACAATGGTTCATTCATTCATACATTGGGAGGTGAAGCGGCGAACAATTGACGCCAGTGTCCTCACTTCCCACATTCACACACCAATGGTGGCAAGCTGGCACCGACCGACTCACTGGAGGCACGGTTCAGTGTCTTGCCCAAGGACACTTCCACATGTGGACAGGAGGAGACAGGATTTGAACCGTTGACCCACGGATCATCGGACGACCTGCTCTACCTCCTGAGCCACAGCCGCTCTAGCTGGTTTCTGATTAGAATTATTACAAACGATAGGATGGCAGAACGGATCAGGCATCTGTCTAAATAACTTCCAAATTATTTAAACCTTTGCATAAACCTGCAAGTAGAACCAAATAGAACCAAATGGACCTTTATAGGTCCATTTGGGTCCATTTGGACCCCTGTGCCCGACATAGAAAACCAGTGGACTACTACATTCATTGACTACCTGACATGTTTGTGAGGAGGTTGTGGTTTTAATGATGTTGTCTCCTCCAGGCAGCAGAGGTGGCTCAGATCCTGGACTTCCTGTCCACCCAGACCAGCCTTCCCATCGTGGGAGTAAGTGGAGGCTCCGCCGTGGTCATCCCATACAAGGTACCCCTAACCCTTACCCTTACCCTTACCCTAACCCTTACCCTAACCCTTACCTTTACCTTTACCCTTACCCTAACCCGTGGTCATCCCACACAAGGTACCCCTAACCCTTACCCTTACCCTTACCCTTACCCTAACCCTTACCCTAACCCGTGGTCATCCCACACAAGGTACCCCTAACCCTTACCCTTACCCTTACCCTTACCCTAACCCTTACCCTAACCCGTGGTCATCCCACACAAGGTACCCCTAACCCTTACCCTTACCCTTACCCTTACCCTTACCCTTACCCTAACCCGTGGTCATCCCACACAAGGTACCCCTAACCCTTACCCTTACCCTTACCCTAACCCTTACCCTAACCCGTGGTCATCCCACACAAGGTACCCCTAACCCTTACCCTTACCCTTACCCTTACCCTAACCCGTGGTCATCCCACACAAGGTACTGCAACAAACTAAAAAACTTTGCTTTTCTACTCGCTTTGACACGATTGGGGAAACCAGCAAGGTTAGAAAGACGACTTGAATATCCTAAGGGCTAAGGAAAGTTCTCAAATTCTGCCCGAACACGATTGTACCCGACCTGGCCCGACATTTTCGGGCTTAATAGAGCCTAACATGTGTGATAATTAGTCAGGCAAGGCCTCGGGCCGGCCCAGTTAGGGCCCAGTTAGGGCCCAGTTAGGGCCGGGCCTTAATTCTCAGGCCCGTTGAGAACTCTACAAGGAGCAACCAATGCCAAAACTTTGCCATTCATTGATGTGTGAGCGCTGATATTCAGGCGTTACTGCTCTATTTTATGTCTGGGTGCTGGTATTCAGATGGTACTTCTCTATTGACGCGTGGTGTGTGTGTGTGTGTGTGTGTGTGTGTGTGTGTGTGTGTGTGTGTGTGTGTGTGTGTGTGTGTGTGTGTGTGTGTGTGTGTGTGTGTGTGTGTGTGTGTGTGTGTGTGTGTGTGTGTGTGTGTGTGTCAGTATCGGTAGATGCACATACGTCAGAACGTGGTGCGATGTATACATTTAAATTACATTCACATATATGTGACTGATGCTGGAGAAAAGGTCCTTATGTCTGCATTGGTCTTTTTGCAGCTTTTTGCAGATCATGAAAGTACAGAATATAAGCTTTCAAATGACATGTCATTCATTGAAATCTGAATATATTTGAAGAAGATATGCTTATTTGAATGTAGTTAAACCTCAAACCAAGAATCTGAGTAAAAGGCTCTCAAAGTTTGTCCCACTACTGGCAGTCAGGTAAGGGGTGTGAACAATGGATTGTTAACTCCACCTCTCACCCGCCCTAACCTATTGGTGGTGATCTGCAGCTGAAACCTGAGAACAACAACCACACATTAGCCAACAGAAACTATAGATGTAAATGTTGGCTTTCACATGTTAATGTGTGTCTCCACCCCCCAGAAGGGTGTAAGGAAACACAAAAACACAGCTCTGTTTACAAACTAATTTAAGCTATTTAATGATTCTAAAATGGATATCTGTTGCAATGAGAAGGTTCTCAAACATACACTCTTAGATAATATGGAAAAAAAGGATAAACACCAAAAATCCAAATTCAAACCTATTTTGTTAATTTGCCAGACTTCACTATTGCAGACATAAGGACCTTTCCTCCAGCCTCAGTCACATATTTCAAACTTCACGTAGACAGTAGATTTTCAGGGGATTTGCAGAACATTGAGCTTGTAGATCAGCTATTTTTTCTGTTTTATGACCACCTCTGACTTCAAAGTTTAAATCTACCTATGAAGGTGGATTCTGCTTTTCAATGGGAATGGAGTGGTTTCTTGACATTTGCGAGTTTCTGCAAAAAATACGCTCCATTCTGCATAACAATTTGAAAGGCAAAACAGGGAAAGAAACCTGTGGAAAAAATTGCATTTGGAGGACATTTTCTGGAAAAGAGCAGTAAAAACTGAAGAGTTGAAACAGCACATGTGTATAACTGAAGCTTAACAGTTACCTAGTTACCCGAGGTGACCGCAGCCGTGCCAGTAGTTTCCTCCATCAAATCCCCCAGCAGTTCATTGATGTGGCACTGGAGTGAAGTGGTGACCATCTGTTGTTCAGCGTTGTTCAGAGCTCTTCTCGCACACAGCCTAATGAGGGAGGGGAGCTTCAATGGCCGCGCCGCCTGATTCCTACCTTTCCAAGGACCACAGAACTCGTCAATGATCTATAGCTACTGAAGTGGAAGCAGATTGACCCACATTATGCAGCATAAAGTGCTCGAAGTAGCCGCTCGATAACGTGGACTAGAACTGGGGTTCTTAGCTCCATCCCTCTCACTCTGTCTCAATCACTGCAGCCTTATTTCAGAAAATAGGGAAAATATTAGATTTTTGTTTCCAATTACTGAGTACTTTTGTATTAATACTTTAAATAATATAGTGTATATCATATATCGTTGTTGTCGGGTGGAAACCTTGTATGTCTAAAACTGTTCCTTTTGTATTTATCATTTTAAAAATGATTTAAAATAGTGAAAATAGACGATCTACAAGCACACAATGCCTCGCAGTGCTATTTTCACTAGTTTTGTGTGTCAGTCTGATGAAGCAGGGCTTTACTTTACGAAAAAGAAAAGCGTACGCGTTTTAAACTTGGAGATATGAGGTTTCTGCCCGACAGTGACGATACGTTCATTACAAACCTCAACCTCAGAGCGCGCTAAAGCCAACCACTTCATCATCATCATCATCATCATTATCATCATACAACTTATCCAGCACCTTTCTAGGTTCTCAAAGGTGCTTTTTTACAAGTTAGATAGATAGATAGATAGATAGATAGATAGATAGATAGATAGGGGACCCATTTGAATGACCACCTGTGGGTCCCGGGACCCATTACATTGAAAACCTAGCAACATCACGGCAAGACAGTAGATTTCCAGTGGATTGGCAGAACATTGAGCTTGTAGATCAGCAATTTTTCGCTATTTTTATGACCTTCTCTGACTTTGAACACTCGAAACGGGACATCTGAAGATAGATAGATAGATAGATAGATAGATAGATAGATAGATAGATAGATAGATTGATTCTTCTCTTTTGTTACTGAAGACAAAAGACACTTTTTGACACTTCTTTTCATTGGAAAGAAGAATCTGAACAGCAATTTCATTCTGTAACAACACCTTTACGAATGCCCCCCTTTGTCCCTCTTAATGTTATACCAATCCCCTGAAAATCTACTGTCTTGCCAATGGCAGGACTTGTGATGTTTTGAAACGGCACATCTGTGGATAGATAGACAGATTTTCAGGTTAAGGAGGTTTGTGGGACAGGGTTCTGTAACAACACCTTTACGAAAGCCCTCCTTTGTCCCTCTTAATGTTCTAAAAATCCCCTTAAAATCCACTGTCTTGCCAATGGCAGGACTTGTGAAGTTTTGAAACGGCACATCTGTGAATAGATAGGCAGATTTTCAGGTTAAGGAGGTTTGTGGGACAGGGAGGTTAAACCATTCCTAGTGAAACAGATCAGCTCCTGTGCGTCCCGCGGTGCAGACATCACTCATCATGCGGTACAGTGAGTGAAGTAGGTCAGTACTGTGGCTGTCGGTGCATCACACGTAAATATCCCCCCCGAGACCGGCCGACACACCGCCGAGCGCCCAGCTCTGTGATCCCACCTCCGACCGAGGGACTCAGATCTGTACACTGTCGCCTGACATGGAAAACTTTGTAGAACCGCAGGAGAGGGGAGTCAGATGTGTACACCCAGTCTGACATGGAAAACCTCTGTACACTGTAGACACTAGCCTGGCTTGGCCAGTATACCGGTACTAATGCAGCTAACTAACTGCAGTATATACAGATCCTTCTCGAAAAATTAGAATATTGTGTAAAAAAGCATTGCAGATGCCATAGCACCCCAAATCATAACTGACTTGGGTTAGGGAAACTTCCCACTGTTTTCAAACAACTCTGACTTCAGAAGGTTGACATTTCGCTATTATAAATCCTTGTTTTGAGTGGTTTTGTGTAATAGTGTAATGTTTTGAAATATGGACTTTTGAAATTCATGAGATGTGTGCCATAAAAATTCAAAATTTTAACAAAAGAAA